>NC_088387.1:40077500-40377500 GCF_037993035.2 Macaca fascicularis
CATGTAGAAATTTATTGGAAATGTCAGTCTCATGGACTAGACTATTGCTCATAACAAGCTGAATCATGAAGCCTTAGAATTGAGGCCATACCTATAAAAGTGATAAATTCTTTAATCCTCTGAAATTCTCAAACAGTCATTTAAGAGTTAGGAAAATAAAATAGCATGCTAACTTGCATCACGATAGGGAAAGGATGTTCCCAACTATCAGTGCCATGGTAAACTAAACTCTGAGATGGAGGAGTTTTAGAGCCAGAAAAGACAGGCAGAGAATGTCAGAACTCACAAGTCAAAACAGAGGCAGGGTCATGTCCAGGCATAGTTGTCAGTTTGTCACAACTGTACACTCCAAGTCCAAGACGAAAAGTTTAACATTCAAGATTTGTAAAGAAATCTTAGGTCATAAATAAAAGAAAAGCTAGGTTTTGCACTTGGTAAAAGTTTGGTGAAAATAAAATAGAATTATTTTAAAGAACTAAGATCTCGTTCTCAAAGAAAAAAATCTTTAAAAAAACTTGAAGGCAATTATTTAACAGCCAAACTCTGACACATCTGTGAGGGAAAGGTGGAGATAATAACACTAGACGATGACGTGAAGTGGACTCTTCCCAGCAAACAGATGTATGAGCACCTTACCTAAACTTGATCATATAACTATGCCTTTATGTTCCAATCTGTTTCCAAAGTGATACAGAAAGTTCAAAATAATTAAAACAAATCTGTGCTAGAGGCCACAATGTCTAAATTCCAGCCCCAGCTTAGTCACTAGATAGTCAGATATTGACAATCACATAATTCTTCCAATACTTTGTTTTCCTTCACCACAGGCGCACTTACAGTCCTAAGTTTAAAGCACTGCATTCAATGCTTAAAGTTCAAATGAAGGAATGCCCTGAATGATAAACCAGATCACATAAACCAGTAGCATGGAAGGTTTTCAAGGTAGGTGAGATTGGCTGCTTTTTTCACAGAGTGATTTCAGAACCACCAGACAGACTCTTCAGTCCTCAAAATACCTCTCCTAGTCTGATATCTGAGACATAATGTTAAAATTAAGGCATTTATTGGCATATATCATGCAGAAACCATACTCAATTTTCAGTTACGTGTACATTAGTATACATTTTGAGCAGTGGGATATAACCGTTTATCATAAGGACGATTAATTTTGAGATTGGATTTTAAAGTATATAAAGGAGGTCCAGGTGTCCCCACAGAAAGCCATAGGGAACAAAATACGAAGTGAAATTAACTGAAGACAAATTGTCCACACATGCATGTGGCTGGAAGTAGTTTTACATAAAAAGATATTCAAACCAAGGGGTAAAAGCTTTTGTCTTTATGACACCAGTGCAGTGTTTTGAAGAGTGAAATATTAATTTAGTAAGTTGTCTTGTCTAAATGGCCTGGAGTGATTGGTTTGACAGACATTTTTATTCACTCAATGAATCTGACTGGCTGATCTGGCAGTGCATAGAAGCAACCTAACATCAATGATGGGGATATGGCAGGAGAAATTGGAGCTGATTGATGGTATTCACAAAGTGAAAGTCTTTGATGATTTACTCCTGATATAGCAAATCTCAGAAGCCTCACTCACAGATCCCAATCTTCAATGTTTCAGTGTTTATCAGGTGCTGGAGCCGAGATTCTCAGTGAGGGATTAGACATACCAAGTGTCAAAGAACTGTTGTAAAAGATAACATCTATTCTTTGTTCTTTATATATTTTTCTTGAGGGAGAGGAAAGCCCATGGGTGTCCATAATCTTGTTACATCAATTTGAGAGTCTCCTTTGAAGACATGTTGAGAACACTCTAGAAGACCAACAACTTACACTGCTTTGTATGTCTTAACTCACCACTACCAAATTATTCAGTAGTTGCCTTCTCTGAATGTGGCTGGTTTGCCAATCTAGAAATTATTTCTCCACTTTCAGAGCAAGTTTAACATATTTGACTGATTTCTAATATTCTGCCCCTACCCTGATAGGAAGCGAGCCACACACTAGATATTTAGTAAACACAATTTTGATTTTCAACCTGGACCCTTTTGGTAAAATTAAAATGTACAGAAGTTACTTCAAAATCTTCTGATAAAATTTAAATGTAAAGAGCTAATCTAAGAAACAACTTGTTCTTATAGAAGACTTTCTTAAATTTAAGTCACAAATTCTGATGAGATCTGAACCAGTGGAGCATCGGAACAGCTAAAAACAAAAGGTATAAAATGAGATTCTGAGCCATCTGCCCACAAGTGGAAGGCATGAGGAGACAAATTGCTTCTAGCCACAGTGGAAGAGATGCCACTCACACAAATGGGCTTCAGAATGTACACACACAAACTCACACACCCATGCACACCTTGTACACACAAGGCATTCTTTTATTTCTATACTTTGTATGCAATTTAGATATTGTGTGTTATCTATTGAAAGAAAGAAAGTAACATAAAAAGCAATGAAAACTAGGGAACAAAGAAATGTGAAAGATTAGAAGGCAGGCTACATATTCTGTCAGATTTCCACTTTCTTGCTGTGAAATTATTCTTTCTGGTACTTTGCTTTCTTAACATATACTAGCTCTCACCTAAATCCTTCACAGTGCATTTAGAACTAAATAAAGCATTAATATGTTCCTCTACGTGAAATGCTCCCTTAACTGTTACCTCCGGCAGTCATTTAACTGAATTTGATATGGAGAACACATTGACATTGTAAAGGTTAATGATGCAATGATTAACAATACTCATTTTCAGAAAATGGCTTTAGTCATTGTTTTATAGAACAAGGGGAACAACAATTTGTTCAGTAGTATTAAGTGTCTGGGAGAAGTGTCTCTTTTTATCCTAAATGAGGAGTATTATCGTTGTCCTCAAGCACATGAGTGCTCACAAATATGTAAAGTGGCTCCTGTTATGTCTTCTATAGCTGGGCACAGAAGGGTTAAATGAGGCAAGTGCTTTCCTGATGTAGGTGCAGCCCATCAGCAAATAATTGAAAGAGTCCAATCAGGTAGACAGAGCTTGGTATTGAGAGTATGTGGCGACAGGTGGCATGAGCAGCTTCAGGTCTGAATTTACAAAGTAAAATCCATCAGGCATATGGAACAGGGCAACCTAAGAACTACGAAGAAGCAATATTTGGAGTTCCTTATTGTAGGTGAACAGCGTATTCGAAACATGAGTAAAAATAACTGTGAAAAGGTGAATTCTAGATAAATTTTAGAGAACTTAGATTAAAAAGTGAGTGTTCATATTTTAAAAAGGCAGAATTCCTTATTAATACTTAAGTTCAATATAAGAGCTCAAAATTACCGCCAGCACGTGAGGGTTCCATGTACCAAATTATCAGCTTTTTCTATATGTCCCCTTAGTAATAGATATCAGTAATAGATATATATTACTATCATTCTCACATTACAGATGCAGCAACCAAGACAGAGCAGTGAGGTAGCTTATATAAGGGTCACAGCTCCTATGTAGCAAATAGCCTACCCAGGTATAACTTGTTTTGATAAAGGCTCAGCTCAAAATGATAAAATAGCAGTTTTCCACTTCTTCGACTCTTTCATCATTGTTGATATTGTTATCACTATAATGAGTAGCAGCAGCAACCTCACCTTAATCTTGTTACACAGACACTGTTCCCTGATTTATTCGCTCTTCAAGGTTCCTACTCCTGATAGTCATCCAAAACAATGTTCCTCATCAAGAACTGTGGCCGTTAGAATTAAATCTCAATTTATCTAAACAAGCTTATACTGTTGGGGAACTTATTACTCATTACAAGTTCCAGTGAGGAAAACAAAAGCTCCCTGGGTATTCCAAACAGAGGAAATTTAAGCAAAATACTTTGTTACACAGGTGATAAGCTAGGAAGACTATCAGGTGACAATGAGGCTGCTCTATGGTAAGCAACAGCTGAAAGGACTAAAAGACAATGGTGAGAGTGTGTGTTTCTGTAGCTAAAAACTTGAGGCCATCTAACAAGGGCTGAAACCAGGTCCACGGACATTAGTGCAAGCTGGGACTGCCGAAAGGTTTGTCAAATTGCCAAGCATCACCCCATAGTTATAGCTGAAACATGAAAAAAGCTCAAGTCACCTCCAGAGATACCAGTGGAGCCAGGAAGTGTTGGGCAGAGATGCTCCATTTTCTCCTCTCCTCCTGACCTCAGGAGCAAAGTAGTAAACTACTGCATCATCAGAAAACCAGGTAGCACAGTAACTTGGGGAATTAAGCCTGAGGTTTACCCACCTTGCCCCACTGAGCAGAGCAGGGAAAGGGTGAGAAGAGGGTCCAAGGACAAGTAGAGTAAGTGCCACAACAAACTTCAAATGAGAGCTGAGCTGCCTATTTTTTTTTTTTTTTTTTTTTTAGAATCGAGGCGACCCCATCATCAAATCACCTAAACTGAATTTTTCATGAACCAACTAAGCTGAATTAGCTCCCCATCAATCACTGCTGCGTCAAATAACAACGTTTAAGTACGACTTACAGTTCTGTAGGTTGGAAGTCTGAAATAGGTCTCACTGGACTAAAAATCAAGATGCATGCAGGACTGGATTCCTTTCTAGAGGTTGTAGAGGAGAATCCATTTACTGCCCTTTTCCCTCTTCGAGCCACGGTCTGAATTCCTTGGCTCACAAGCCCCTTACATCTTTAAAGCCAACGAATCTCCTTCATACCATCTGACTACCTGACATGCGCTTCTGCTTCCCTTTTAAAGACCCGTTAAGGCCCCACCCATTCAAGAACGCTAGTGATTACTTTGGCCCACCTGGATAATTCATGATTAGTTAATTAGCAACTTTAATTCCATCTTTTACCTTCATTCCATTTTGCCTTGTGGGGTAATCTATCACAGTTTCTGGGGATTTGGACGTGGCTACCTTGGGGTGGGGAGGCATTGCTCTACCTAGCACATGGTCTATTATTTTAATTGTATGCTCTCAAACAATACCTGATGTTGGCCAAAATGTATCGTGCTTATTTCATGCAATATAGTATCAGACAAGCAGAAAACTTATTTTATTTATGTTAATGAAATTTAATTGAATTTGACCAAAGGCCTTACTAAACCTACAATGGCATACTGGTACCTAGACATCATTTTGACTGCTTGGATGGTTATGTTCCTATTTTGTTTTTCCCCCAGGATTTTCTTTGTTCCAGACAGCTGAGCCTGCTTATGATTGACTTCTATTTAGGTAAGGTGTCACTATTCTAAGCACCAGAACTGAATAAAATGAAGGTCTACTTTCCTGTAAATTTAGATAATTGCATATTAGTATAACAAATTAGTTCAACCCAAATGGATTTTATTTGTTTGTTGATCGCTGTTGTTCAGTTACTTTGGCAAGGATTCCGGAGCTTGGGAGCACAAACCCGCACTCTGGAATCCCCTCTAGGGTTCTTTCCTTGGAAATAGGTTCTAGGTTTTAATTCTCACATTGAAATTCTGTCCTCCTCTCACAGGTACTGATCCTGAGATAGATGAATTGCTAGGTAGTGATATACCTATGAAGTGCAGAGAAACAACATTTGTTACTTTCTCCAAATGCTCTTTTATACTATTTTTTTTTTCTGATAATTTCATTGGTAGCTGGGAAGATACTTTGAGAGTGGGTACATTGATATAAAGATTTGAAATATTACATTTTTATTTAATTTATGAAAAATGTTCAGTGAATATGACAACCCTACTTTAAAAAGTATTTTTAAATGATTTGTTTGATTGTAATGTAACCTGTAGAAATTCAAATCCTTTAAATTTAATTTTGCTTAATTGTATAATATGTTTCACACATGACAGATCTCATCCATTCATTCAAGCACATGTATCTTATTAAAAGTGAGGGCAATCATAGTGATTTACAAAAAAGTACAGTTTCAATTACCTGTGTTAGAATGTTTTCCCACTTTCTAGCTCTGTGACTTTGGGCAAGTTATTTAACCTCTCCATTTACATATTTTTTTCTCATATATAAACTGAAGAAATGTACTATTACCCATTTCATAAAATAAATGTCAAGATAAAATAAGGGAATATGTGGAAAGCATTTAGGATAATGTTTTCACATAATAAAAACTATATATCTTTGCTGTTATTATTAGAAGAGTGGATGCCCATTTCATTCAGATATTTTTTCCACTCAGTTGAGGATGGATGGTCATGTATAAGGGGTACAGTATATACCCCAGAACGAGGGTGACCCATTGTCTTTTGTGCATGAGGCTTTCTGCTAAACCAAAGCTTTGAAACTGGTCCATGATCTGCCTGCAAGGCTCTCTTTGGAGACATAATCTCACTTAATTTAATTTAAAAATTGTCTATCTTGCTGAAAACCCCTCCATCTTAAAGCAAACGGGGAGTCCTTAGTCTAAGTTTTTCTTTTCATAGGGCTAGATACATTCTAAAATAACGAAGAATAACCAATTTAAAAAATAGATGGACTTTAAAATTAATCATGAAAACTAGAGATGCAGCATAAAATGAACAGCAGCAGTTCTGGGGAGGAAAACTGAGTTGCTTTTATGAATGAAGGTATGGCCACATACGTGGTAAACTTTAAAAATGCATAGCAAAGCCTCCAGCTCCCCAAATATTTCCTCTCATATATTCAGAGTAATGTTTCAGGTTCCACTATTAAAGCTTCAATAATTTCTTACCTAGTACATCTTTTAAAGCGATTCAGAACATTGAAATGCCTAATAAGAAATATAACATTTTTCCTTTCTTCCTTTCTTTTTTTAATCTCAGCTGACAGCTCTTTGAGACTTACACTGCAGTCAGTTTGGGCACAGCCTTTTGGAAACTAGGTAAGCTTGGGGCATCTAAATTATTGAAGAGGTATTCAAGGCAAAGACAAAGAGCTACATGGACAAGTTTTTGGGGGAAAAAAAAAACTCTTCAAGGAAAAACTAAGCTTTTAATCCAATAATGGTCAGGGCAGGCACCAAGTAGAAGGAACCAAAACTTTGTTATCTGATTAAGAATTAGCAGCTGATATACCCAATGTCATGGAACCAAAAGTGTGATTAGACCTTCATGCTCTTCACACAAAATTATAAATTTCACATGCGGAAAAAAGCTAGCTTGTTTAACTTAACAAGGAGTTACTTTTCTTTGCTTCTCTATATATCCTATGAATAAAACATACTATAAAGATAGAAAGTAATCAAATAGGGAATATTTAATATTAATTGATTGCATGAATACAATCAATATTAAAGGGCTAGAAAGTGATAAAATGTTACTTTGAACATTGTTTTGGTGAATAATTTAAAATATGTTGTGTATTAAATTGGACAGTGAATTGTCCAATTTAATACACAACATATTTTAAACTATTATGTGCTGCCCTAAGCAAAGAATTTCTGCATAATTTACATGTACGTGTGTGTGTGTGTATGTTAACTAAAGTTTTAGACCCCTCTGTCTAATTTATCCCCCTTCTTTAAAATAAAAAATTGACTTTACCCATGTCATGCCAGCAGATTCTCTTCTTTGATATTTCCCCACAGCCTCCATAGGTCTTAAAAACATCATTCACAAAATTTGAAAAAATAATAAAACCTGAAAACATTACTCTCCCAAAATTATTTATTTGCATAAGTATCTCGGCAGGAAGAAAAAGTAATTTCTGGTTTGGAGGATTTGAATATTCAGTTGGAATAACATCTATTAGGGTTTTTCCCCAGTGTCCCATAAACTACACAGTTTAGGATTTTAATGTTCTTTGATTATGTCTGCCAATATGTGTCTCTTTTATCTGGCTTTTGTTTTCTCTTCTTAGTCACCCTAATATCCTTTCCCAGCCTAGGTTATCCCATTGCCTAGCAACATCCTTTCCTCCTGCTGAATATCCACATTTCACATCAGTTATTTCTGGCTTCCTCCTACCTTAATTATTATTTTGTTAAACTACATTCCTTTATGTTAAACTAGTTTTTCATCAGAGCTACGGTTCTCAAACTTGGTTGCCTATTGAAAAAAACTGGAGACCTTATAAAAAGGCCTATATCTGGACCTGTTGACATTAAATTAGAGTCTGCAGAGGTAATGCCTTGACAGTTTTCTAAGCTCCTCAGGTGATGCCAATATACAGATAGAGTGGAGAATCACTGTGTGAAACTTTCATCCCATAGCCCTGAAGAATTATTTAATTTTTATTCATCTCCCTTTCATAGCATCTATTAGCCGATTGAAGGAGGACCAGGATTTATCTCTTCCTTTGGTGATTATAGGTAAAAATAGTCATTAACGTGATCACAGCAAGGTCCATCCACAGTAAGTAAACAAGGTTATGTGTGTGCAGCTTCAGTACTTTTAGTTTACTTTCAGATATTTTTCCTCGCTTAAGAGTCTCATTCACTCATTCACTGAAGTCACTGGAAAAATTTCAGCAGGAAAAGAGTATAGGCAGAGTTGCTCCTTAGGGAGACAACTCAAATGATAACAGGTACAAGAGGAAGTAGAGAATCCCGGGACTAGCCCCCGCAAAAGTGGGTAAACTCAGAGAGTGATAATGAGGGCAATCACGGTGAGAATACGCGTTTCACCGACTGCCAACATCTGATTGGCAAGTCTAATGAGTGAATAGACTTGGCTTTGCCTATTCACTGAAATAAAAATACAAAAAGGAAAGGACAACCCCCCAGCAGTGGTTTCCAAACTTACAGGCAAATTATCATCACTGAGCACTTATAAAATCCCCATGTCCATTAAATTCCATGCTAATTAAATCAGAATTAGGGCTGAGGCTAAGGCATTAGTGTTCTTTAAATTTTTCCAAGTGATTCCAATATGCACCCTATTATGGGAACCACTCTGCTAATAAGAGCAGAACTTTTCAGAGAACAATTCAAACTTTTTTAATATTCTGGCGATGGTGTTTGGCCATGGTGGTGGAGGGTAAAGCGAAGCATTCCAACTCTTCCCTCTACTATCCTCTAAGCGGCTTACACCTGTACTGAGACTGGTTGACTACAGATTGCAGACCTGATTTCTGATCATGTATTTTCTGTCTCCCTAGCTCTGTCCTAGTCCCTTCACTGCTTTGTTTCTAAAAGGACATTGCAAATCATGTGGGGAATTATTAAAAGGTGACATGCCCCAATTTGATTATGTGGACCTAACTCTGGACATTTTTTTCTAGGTAAGTAATCAGTTTTGCCTTTTAGTAGTCAATAAATGGAATCCAATTGTCAAATATCTTCAAGACCCACGTTATTTCATCAGTCCAGCCAGTAGTGGTATGCAGTTGACTTGATGATACTCCTTTACTAGAGCCCAGAAAAAATGAGATTTTTTAAAAGTTGTCTTACCCCAAAGCCTTTACAAAAAGTTATCTCATGGCACACAACATCTCATAGTAGTAATTGAGAAATGGGGAAGAGAAAATAGCTTGTGTTCCTTTCCATTCAGAAAGTTCAAGTACAGTTGCGGAAATCAAACATACACTTAAAGGTATTTTAGTGATTCTCAATTTTTAGGATGACTATGAACCACCCAGCATGCTAGAAAAATGTAGATCCATAGGCATTATTTTTAAAATTTATGGTTTCATAGTTCCTTTGTGTTTTCTTGTAATTTCCAGTTTTATCAATGTGCTTTGATAATTATGCTGTAAATAACTTTCTAACTCTCCACGTGCTTATATATAAAATAACAATATTAATAGCAGCAACTTTTTATGGTAACTGAATTATATAATTTATTAAAACCACTTAACAGTGCTGGATCTATAAGTGACAGCCAAGTTACATATGTTATATGTCAAGTCATGTGGTATCGTGTTATTTTGTATTATAAATAAATGCAAAACCTTTTAAGTAAAGACGCTTAAACCATAAAAAGTGAGGGGATGCAGACAAATGGTCAAGGTCAGCTGGAGTTAATTAAATAAGTCTTCATCATGTTGGTAGTTTTAAACAGCCTTGAATAAGCAGTTAAAAAAAAATAGCAATTACTCCTGTTAAGAAAAATGACATTTTACAATAAGTGAGAACATCACAACTAATTTGGCTGAATCACCTTGTTATTCTTACAAAAAGTTACAGCTTTATGGCAACGTATTATAATATTGTAATTTAACATTTTTGAGCAATGCTTTTTGAGAACCATCTTATATCATTAAGAGTTTCTGGTTCATGTGCATATTTTGATCAAGTAAACGGCAAAGCAGTTATCAGTCCAAAGCTGTCCTTGATGTATGCATGTGGACATAACGCAATGGAAAATGAAGAAACCATCTTAGCTTTTATGGTAGTTGGAAGAGCCAGTGCTATCCACGGGGACTTTACCAGCTCCAAAGCAGTGGCTACAGTCATTTGGCTAAGAACTCTGAGTTAAGAAAATACACAAATATTTTGTACAGTCTGGCTTTGGGGATCTCGACAATTTCAAGATCACTATTCTAGTCAAGTGGATACATTCTCTTGTAATGCCTACAAAAGCAATAATAAAATAGTTGTCTGAAAGTAAAAACAATAACAAAGCACCCAGAAAGACCCCACAGGACTCAGGTTTTATACCTCTCTAAAAAGGCAGGTTGTGAAGAGCTTCAAGCCCCAAACATTGATGTCCACACTGACTTTTTTCTCATACAGAAAGAATGCCTTATTTCATTTAAGACAGGACATAGAAATCTATAGTCATCCTGAAACAACACCAGGCATTTGACAAGTTAGGCTGTGGTAAGCCTCTATGTAGGCACTCTGTTTTGAGGTTTTATATACACAAATTTATCATAATCTAAATCCATTGATTCAAATCACAAATATTTATTGAGTACTCACTATATACTAGTTAAGGTTACATGTGTCTTGGGAAAATAAAGACAAATAAGACCTTCTGTGCAAAAATTATGTGCAATCTAGGGGAGATTGGCATGTGCACAAACATAATAGAAAACATAAGTGATACTTGATTTTTTTTTAAAGATGTCTGCATAAAGCCTTGGCATTAAAGCAAATACTTTAATGGAGGTAGAAACTATGTTATAAATATCTAAAGAACATTTTCAATTTATAGATGCCTCTCATGCCTAAATCCTCAGTGTGGAAAATAAGAGTAAGCAAAGATAGTTTTAAAATGCCCCCACGGTGATTCTGATAAGCTCACTCTCACCTGTAGTAAACCACCCAATTAAAGGGAAGAAGAGTTCTTTCTGTCTGGGGTGATCATGGAAGGTCTTAAGAAAGGGTAACTTGGAAATAACTCCTTAAAGTACTTCAGACAAAGCAATCTTTGAAAAGAAAAAAGTGTATATTTCACAAGAATAAATCACAATTTCAAAAGCATGGGGCAGAAAGTCCATGATTACTGATTTTGAGAGGGCACCTACCTTAAAAGCCCTTGTAAACGTACTTTCTATACAGTGACGCGTTTGAGTAATGAATGGGAAAGGAGAAGATAGATACCTCAAGGTCACCTCTTTACTGAGGGCTTCTGTAAGGGACACTGGCACGGTTAAAACAATGTGGTACGTGCAGGGTCAGCTTCATGGGTGTGTGGCCAATGCAGTTCTAAGGGACTTGCACTCGGGGTTAATGCTCTGCCATTGTCTTGAAACTATTAATGATTTCATCTTTGAAATTTATGGTTTGCAAGTGAAATCCAATGGGACAATGGAACAAATACTGGCTTTTAATCTTGGTTCATGGGCAATGCCATCTCCCACCATCTCCCTGCTTCTCCAGCACAGATTCTCAACCACTGGCTCCCAGCGCCCTGAGGTCTGGGCTTGCCCAGCCTTGACATTTTCTCCCCTGCCCAAGGATTAGTAATTAATACGGCTCTCCTCCTAGAGCAGGGATTGCATTCAGAAGGAGATTTCATGCATTCATGGTCCTTCAACCCTAGTAGGGGTCTGGGCAAAGTGATGAGGAAACTCAGGGTTGGATATGCGCACTCCACAGTGCCTCGGGGTAACAAGCTAGCAGCCCCACAGCTGTTGGGTTAGTGACTTAGTGGGGATGAGGCTCTGGGCTGGCCCACCCCAGATGGAGGTACTGATCATGTCTGGTTTGTAATCCCTTGAGGATCAATTATCTACAATGGGCTGGGATGACAAGATGAGGGAAAGGGAGATTGACTTCCTCACCCATGGCTAATAAACATGTCAGTTCAGCAGCTGGAAGGAGGGGGAACTCAGTGGCTGGTAAGTCATAAATGGACACAGATTCCTGGGCCAGTGCCCTGGGTGCATGGGAGACTCTACATAATCCCTGCAAGTATCTACATGTTGAAAAGAGGGTTATAGTAAATCAAAACTTTTCTTTTTTTTTTTTTTTAATGCAATGTCAAAAAAGAATTGTGAGAAGAAAAGAATGTTTTATATTTTAGTACTTTTTATGTTTTTAGTATACAAATACATTATAAACACCCTCCCACAAAGGTATCATTATCCCCATTTTCCTGCTGTTACAACAAGGAGCCCTGAATTTTCATTTGCACTGGGCTGCCCACATTATGTGGCTGGTCCTGGATCTATGATGGCTTTTATCCAAGTAGCCTGGGTCTAAATAAGGCCATATGGCAAAATTCATGTGCTTGCCAATATTTGGTCCTTTTCTTTTTTGGGTATATCAATGACTATATTCTAGCCACTTGCATACAGACATGTTTTGTAGTGAATTCTCATGGACAGAACGTGATTGGAAATGAGGCGGTCATCTACAAACCAAGACAGTGAACAGCTGGGCCTTTTCTTTTGCTTGGGCCATCTTCTGGTTACACAGGAGACTGTTTCCATACTGATGGACCTGGGACCCTCAATGACTTCATGATACAGAACGTCACCCCAAGTCTTCTCAATCCCCATCGACCCAACAGACGCCAAATTCTGTGAAAAATAAGTTTTAGTTGTGCTGAACAATTTAAATTTGGGAGATATTTGTCACTTAATTAGTCTACCTCAACTTAATACAAGTCATGAAAAAAGTCACCAAACAGTACTTACCTGGCTCTATTTCTAACCAAAACACAAAAGCTCTGTCTTAAATCAAATTTCTTTTGAAGCTTTTTTGGAAGCCTAGGGTATGAGTTGCATATGTTCTGAAAATTGTACTATGAAAAAATCATGTGAACTTTACATTCTCTTCTTCTCTTGTCTTGATATATCTTAAAAAAAAAAAAAAGAAAAAGAAAAAGAAAGATAAGGGTACCCCATGTAAGCTTGGGATGTAGGCTTCAGATCAAATCCAGAAAAGCAGGATGGCAACAGGTAGACATGATATAGAGGAAGCAGGGAAAGTGTTATTTCTGCATATGAATTGGAAAGTTAAAACAAATCCACCAGGACTTATATAAGAATGTGACTCATCAGTTGTTTGCATAGCGTCCAAGTGAAATTTGAATCTATGAACTTGGAGTAAAGGGAAGGAAATACTCCAGATCAGTAGGTTCTATGAAAAGCCTTGAACCTTCAAAACTAGCTAGCCTGGCCTGTCTGGGATTTCAGCTCCTTACATATTCAATTTTATTCATGGACAGATGTGCTGCTAAAAGGTTGAACTCTGGCTGTCAGAGCATTACAATGGAAATGGCCACATTCACAGATGAAAGGAATGATTATTGTTCTATTCCTAAGCTCCATGATTATTGTAGGTAAAAAGAAAAATTAGCTTTGAATTTCTGTTTCAATTAAGCCATTTGATAACCATGAAGAAATAAATCATAGGAGTATATCCAAGTATATATTTGGATTTCACATAACCCATGGAAGAAAAAAAAATCCTAGATTTAGTCATCTCTTTCACCTAAAACATGAAACCAAGGCATAGGTTCTGTTTTATAATTTTAGTGTTTTAAATACAAGTAGTCCTCACTTGGCACAGTAGTATGGGACTGTAAAAATCCTAATAAAACCTGAAATCTACAAAAGGATCTTAATAATCAGTGTGAAATATTCTGATTATTCCATGACCTTTACAATTTTTATCAAAACATTAAATCACTGTCAGTTATACATTTATAGAACATTTTTTAAAGTAGAACTAATATTTTTGAACACCATATTTTAAAATATTAGAAACATGGGAATTAAAGTTTAAGAATAGTTTGAGGTCGGGTGCAATGGCTCATGCCTGTAATCCCAGCACTTTGGGAGGCCAAGGTGGGCAGATCACAAGGTCAAGAGATTGAGACCATCCTGGCCAACATGGTGAAACTCTGTCTCTATTAAAAATACAAAAATTAGCTGGGGGTAGTGGTGCACACCTGTAGTCCCAGCTACTAGGGAGGCTGAGACAGGAGAATCGCTTGAACCCGTGAGGCAGAAGTTGCAGTGAGCTGAGATTGCACCACTGCAGTCCAGCCTGGCAACAAAGTGAGACTCTGTCTCAAGAAAAAAAAAAAAAAAGAATAGTTTGAACATTGCTTCCCTGCCTGTTGTTGTATAACATGATAAAGAACAGGTATCTCTTCTATGCCTTGGCAAAGTATCGTATTCCTTTCTAAGTTTGGATCAGCTTCTAATATTTAACTTCTTGTAATTTCAATGTCATAAAATATTTTCAAGTGCACTTTTTTTTACACAAGCACAAACATTGTTCTCTATGTGTGAACTAAATAACATATGTTCAGTGACCAATAACCAACAGACTTGGAAAAAAATTATATGATTGGTCAGTCTTCATGATGTGCATCTGTCTTTGTGTAGTGATTCATGGACTGTAGAGCTATAGCAGTGAGGTTTGTACTTCTATCCAATTACAGTGCACATAGCATGTTTACTGAAACCATGTTGTTGGGGACTGGTATTACTTAATTAACGCATTGTAACAGAAATGTATGCAAATTGGAATCATATAAACAGAGGACTGCCTGCATTTTGAAATATTTTTAAATATATAAAATAATTTAGTTTCTGATATTATTCAGCATTTTTGCCCTTGTTTTCCAGAACAAACACCTCTTTAACTTCTTTTATAAAATCACTATTATTATCAATTAATGTCCAAATATCAGATATGAATGTGTAACAGTTGTTATAAAATATTGTGTATTGCTTCACCTAGTCAGTCCAACTGGGCAAAATTGACTCATTTACTTTACTAAAAGTAACTAATTGTCAAATTACATTGTACAGAGTCAAACACATGTACCCACTGTTTTCAAAGGAGAAAGCAAATCTAGATGGACTTTACAGTTCCGTATAGGCTTAGAGAGGGCATAGATTTTATAGCTCAGCACAATAACACAAGTTCTCTCTCCAACTCACCTGAAACATTAATGTTAATTGAATGACATACTTGATATTTCTAGTCCTTTACTGCACAGTTTCTCCTTGCAATTTGTAATGCTTTGGATTTTCCATATGTAAGAGTTGGATAAAATGGGCCATGTAATACAGGGATAGAAACTTTAGACATGTAGTTAAACTGCCATGTGAGTTTCATCCCTGCTGCTCTCTAGGATGAAGATAGCAGAGAGGAAGAAGAATAACATTTATTAACCTGTATTTGCCCTTTATACATGCTATTTCATTTAATTTTCATAGCCACCATATGATGAAAGCATTGTTATCCCTATTTTAAAATAAGAAACGGAGTCTCAGAGAGAGAATGTCCATTGCTGCAGTACACAAAGCTAGTAAGTGATGGCCTGGAGATTTATGTCCAGTTTTGTCTAATCCCAATATTCACAACATTTTTTATATCAGCAGGTAAAACAGTTTTCCATTCAGTGCAGATATTTTATTTGATGTATAATTGAAATGATGAAAAGAGACAAAAGACAGCCAGTTACAATAATCACAAATTCATCAATATCATGGCATCATATTGTGTTGTGCATCATAAAAACACCTACAATGATTATGATTATGTTCTTCACATTATCCCATAGGACTACATCAATGCCTTAACAGAACTATTTATTGACAGAACCTGCTTAATCCCAAATGGATTTAGTGATAACACTGAACATCTGTGGTTGTCCCTTACTGTCTATTCAACTCATCTCAAGCAGGTCTCTTGGAAGGAGATGCACAATTCCAGCCCTGCCTAACTGAACTTGTTTTTAGAAAAAAAATGAGATACTACAATCCAAGAGCCTTATAAACTTCAACATGTTCTATGGGATACATTATTATGAAGTTGTATGTATTTTTGCAGGTAAGAATAGAGTGACATTCTGAATAGGTAATTTAAAGCATAATTTGATTTCATGTGCCTAGATCACTTGAGACAAACTCCATTTGCTCATACACAAATGTGGTTGATCTGAAAAAAGTCATTCTCATAAGTGCCTTTAACATTTGCTATATAACAGTAAGTAAGAAAGGTAGCCAGATAGTCACACACTGCAGAATTAAGGCATGCTGCCTCTAGGTGGGTCTCCATTCTGATATATTCATTGGTTATCATTTTGAGTGATATAAATGAGTAATACCTCAGAAAGCTAGCAAGCTAACGTTTTCCTGAAGGCATAAGATATTTTAAGAAATAACCTTATAGCAAGTCTAACATTAATATGAAATACTGTGAATTAAAAATCCCTGGACTGGGAAATAACAGAAATGCCACTTTCCAGAGACTGTGGAAATCAACACATTCTACTGTATTTGTCCTCACAACTTCAACTTGCTATGTAAATGGAAAAATAAATTTATGCCTTTCAGGTCTAAAGCAAAAAAACCAGAAGTTTGAGTTATATATTGCTATAAAAAGGGCCAATGAATTGGTGTCCTTGGCGATAAATAGTAAGAACAAACACACACATACTTTTGGCGATTCAGACTTATTTTTATTTACTTATAGCATTCATTTTCTTTTTAGAGGTTTTAAGGTATCTCATTGAAAATGCTGACAAAAGCCCTTGAGAGATACAAAGTAACACTGTAAACTTTTAACACACAACATAACTGAGATAAGGAGTCAGTAATTTATCCAAAACCAACAGAAAGAAATAGTAATAATAAAGTGGATCCTTGTATAGGATAATTTTAAGCCCCAGGAATCGTTTTCTCTAGTACAATTTGATAGTTAGTCAACATTGACAAATATTGATTGCTTAGAATGTACCAGCACTTGCTAAGTACCTTTCTTAAGACCTGCCACCCTTTGTAAGTTGATTTTCTTCAGAGGGGATCCTGAAGTTAAATAAAATAATCCCCAAATCTTTAGAATTACATTGAAAAGATGGTGTTGCTTTTAGGATCAGATTGTTATAGGACTTTTGGGGTGTCGATTTTCTGGCCAGAAACCTCTGTGGCTGGTGGTTCCTTTGCTCGAGTTCTTGCTTGCGTCCAGGTAGAATGAGATATGCAGACACGTGGAAGGTGAACAAGAGGAAAAGAAGCTTTATTCAGCGTTACAACAGATCGGAGGAGACCCACAGTGGGTAGCTCTTCTCTGCCGGCAGGTCATCTCTGCAGCTCTCAGCAGAGAAGGTAGGTAGCATCTCTTGGCAGCTCTAAGCAAAGAGGGTAGCTCCTCTCTGCGTCTGACCTTCCCATCATCTCCAGCTCTGAGCTGAGAGGAGTACTTCTCCCCACAGCTGGCTATCCTGTCATCTCTCTGACTTCTCCTCTGGCCTTCCTGTGCCCTGCTCAGGGTGCGCCCAGGGCTTTTATGGACCTCAGAGAGGAGGATGTGCTTGCTGATTGGTCCATGGGTGGCTATGGGTGGCCCAGAAGAGGCCCACAAGTCCCCACTCTGGTCAGTGGGACTGGCAGCCCAGACCCCAGCCTTCAGGCCCTCCCTGGCTTGAAGGTATCCTTACTTGGGAGCTGCCCCCTTCTGCCCAGGAATCAAATCTGCCTCCCGCTGGCATGCGCGGCCCCAGGACTCAGCACCAATTCCCGCTCAGAGATCAGAGCAGGCACCAGGAGCCAAGAGACGCCAGGCAGCAGAAGCAAACACCTCCAAACCTACAGGGATATGGGTCTTTCCTGGGGCCCCCAAGGGTGCAGGCTGCAGAGATGCCAGGGTCCTGCGCCCGGGAGGGTGGTTGCAGCTGCACTCGGAAGCTCCCAACCTGCCAACCCCGAGCCTCCGATCCACAGCCGCAGTTTGGGCAGATGCAGGGGCACCCGGGGAGCTCTTTCCCCAACTCAGAAGGGGCGGGACTCCCAACAGCTCCGTGGAATGTGCAGCGCCAGTCACACCTCCGTGTTGCAGCAGGCGTGATAGCAGCAGCCACTGCCATCAATATCAGGGGTGTATAATCTGTAAGCATATTTGAATAAGCAGAGGTCATGTACATTACTGACAGCTGTAAGAGGAGAGTGTTTGGTGTGTCAGAGATCTTACAAATGGCACCGTTTAGGATATTGTCAACATTCAGGATGTGGCCATGGGAGTAGATTGCTGAAATAGGGTAGAGATGATAAAACCAGGGGAGTTGAAAAGCGCAGGAAGTCTGACACTATGGTTCAGAAGTTTCCCTGGATAGATCTTTACTCTTTGAGATCACGGCCAGTCTAAGCGGGTTCACAGCAAGCCGGATGTTCCTTTCCTGCCTGATCTGTTTTGTTTTTTCCTTTTTGCGAAGACTGGCTCTAAAATTGGGAAAGTTGATCAAGCCAGATATTTTTAAATAATTTACAACTCTTTCTCGTTGCTTGATTTTCACAGTTGATTAGTTCCAGATTTCAGTTATTTTATATCTTAAATCTCAGTTATATTTCTCTTCATCCCTTTCCCCTCTGTCTTTGTTTTTCAAAGCTGCTTTTCAAGCTTTCATAATTTCCAGTTGGACTATTTTTAAAGCCTTATATCACCAACCTTCATTTCAATTAATCTAATATGACTGTTGAAGTAATCTTCCAAAAATGAACCATTTTTTTTTCAAATTCCATAGCTACATATTGCCTCAATGCTCTCTGAAAACTCCAGTATCATCATACCTGTATCATTATCTTACTAATGGAATTATTATCCCACTAGATTTTCTAAGTTGGATCTTCTTCCTCTTCCTGAATGTTTTGTGTAGAAGTTGCTGATTTTTCTACTTTTGATTAAGCTCAAATCACATGTGGTTAGTGCAACTTGAAAACCATTACAGTTTCATCCTTAAACACAAATTCTTTCTTTAAAGTTCACACCAACATATATTTCATCCTATAACCTCTCCTTCAGGGGCTTCCCTAACTGGTTCTAGAAGAAGAGGTTCCAAAGTTGACTTAGTGATAGATGGATAAAGATTGAACTTTTGAGTTCCAGATAGCCTGTGAAAAATTCACCAGGGGATTAACTTCTTCTCTGCTTATTTTCTCCCTTTAGTAATTTCTTTTATTTTCTCCTCCTTTTCTTTCTCCGTCTTGCTGCATCCCTCCTTTTTTCTCTCCCTTCCCTTGTTTTTCTTGTTTCCTTTATTTGTCATCTAGCAAGAAGGAAGACAGGGCAGACTAGTGAGGTAAGGAGATTACACAGGCAATTATACGTCTATGAAGATCTAGGAAGAACATCAAACTCTACACTTCAGTGACCTGCAGAAATATAGATCCTGTTCTATCATTTCTATCAATTTTCAAGTTTCACCCATTCTCCTGTACTCTTCTTTCTGTCAAGTTTCTGCTTTCCTGTAGAATTCTTCATTCTGGCTCATATGTAAAATTGAGGTAAGATTTTTAGTTAAAGGGGAAAAAAGTTATTTTACAATACATTATGAGTAGAGTAGAATTCACTGACATTTCAGTTGGGAAAGAATTGGGATGGATGAGTGAAGGCTAGAACATTTTTTATTGTACCAAAAATATTTTTCAAATAGAATTTTCACCATTCTATATTGTAGGGGAATTTTACTGTCATTTCTCACCTTACACAATTTCTCTTTATTTCCTCTCATTTTTCCTATGCACTTGTCCTCCCTTCATCTTCCCCTTCTCTTCCTTTAGCTCTTTAAAATCAGGAGCAAAGATCATTTTGTTGTTGTTGATTGTCTTATAAGAGTTAGCTTCCTTCATCTCCAAGATCTTGATGTCTGTCTCCCTCCATGCCCATGTAATTTATGAAGGTAGTTTTATCAACTGTAAACAGTCAGAAGTTCATGAATAGAGCTAAGAATAAACTTTTATTTTGAGATTTCTCTTTCCCTGAATTCACTTTGCCTTACTTTTATAGCAGGATCAAGATGCTGTGTTCCCTATTGTTCCTCACTGAACATTTAATTACTAAATCCTGACACTCTCGTTTGTTTAACGGTCAACTTAGCAATTTTCTCTACAGATTTTAGTTTGGTACCAGGGATCTTGAGAGAAATATTACAGTACTTTTGTGATGTGAAGCTTAAATCATTGTAGAGGCCTTCTTTTATATAAAATGGTAATTATAAACAGATATAACATTAAATATTTATAATCAGTAATCACGACAAACTGCAAATTTTAAAAAGCTAACCAATGCCACGAACAGCTTAAAAATAAAACACAAAATGAGAAAATATTTGTATTCATTGATAGCCTGGCCATGTTCTATTCCATTCCCCTTCCCTGTCCTACATTTTTGGCTGCAAAATCATACCTTTGTAAGACAAGATATTTATACTAAGTTCTATACAGAATAAAAGAAAATAATGCATTATTTTACCATGGTATTTGTTTATTCATTGTAGGCTCTTTATTTCTACTTCACAAGTCATTACTGGTGATATCATGAACATTTTTAGGATGCTTGTCAGATTTAGGAAAATGTCTATCGAGCTTCATTTACAGATGAGTTCTGAATTTTTTGACGTTGCAAATTTTCTTCCAGTGACTAATCTAAATACTCTTAATTGCCATCACTTGTTAACAAGTTTCTTGCTGATGTCTTATTGTGGTTGTGTATTATACATCTTAGGTTATCTTCACCGGCCTCTGAATTTCCTGACAATCTCTCTTTAGCCTGCCTCTTTATGCCAGTAGCCATCAACAACACCTGACTAGAGGACAAGTGTGATAGGGCCACTGGTATTGCGACAGCCTGCGCTTAACTGATTGTGGTTAAAATATAACACTTGATCAAATTTTACTACAATAGATGACCTGTAAACACATTGCTAGGGCTCCTCGTAAGAAAGACAGGCAAGCAAGGGGGTCCTGAAATGAAAGTTTGTTTAACTTCATGGCAACTTGTTAACTCTTTCTCTGGTTCCTACTCTTAAGAGGAAGAGTAGGAACCTCTTGTTCAAGCTTTCAGAAATAATAAACTCCATGGAGAATTTTGAACAATCTCTGATACATGTTCTCTTTTTCTGTAACATGTTATTTACACATGTGTATCTCTGATCATTCTTGCTCATCCTTGAAGTCTTTATGTGAAGTCTGCACTTCATGAGCTCTTCCCTGATTTCCCCAGGAAGAATTAAATCCTTTTATGCATGCATTTTAAGAGAAAATTTACATCTAAAAATTTCTTACAGAATTATTTTCTCTTATGATTTACATATCCGTCTCTTCATTAGACAGTAATACCTTAGTCTACTATCTTATCTATATCGACCTATGTATACCCATATATACATTTATAGCTAATATCAAACTAAATGTCTGGGATGTAATAAGCATTTAAACATTCGCTAAATGAATTACATAACACATTTGATTTTCTTCAAATGATTGTCAGCATTGATACTTTCTTCAAAGACCCCAGTTTTTGTTTTTTTGCTAACCAAAACAAGTTTTTGATAAAATCATACATATCTTCTGTTACTGTAAGAGCTTTTCAGCAGATAAAAAATAAACAAAATTCTATCATAACTGCATCAATTTATATTACTGAAATAACCCTGCCTGTATTTATTGAGTCTGCAATGGAAATATTTTAGAACCTATGTAAAAGTAGACAAACATGATGATTTAGACATGCTGACTAGCTTCTTGGCCACTATATTATTCATAGCTTGGTGTCTTCCTTGACCCTAGTAGTTCAAACTTGTGAACAATAGTGTTACTTAGTTTCAATAGATGCCCAGTTAAAAGATACTGATACAGTGCCTTCTTAGAACACTTTGGAGAATGACATCAATCCAGAAAACTGAGGCTCAGCCTGTAATCTCTCCAGTTCCATTCAAGACTTTAATCCTTCCACTTCATCTCCACAAACTCTTTACTAGCCATCCATACTCCTCTTTCTAATCCACCTAGATTATTTAAAAGGCCATATTAAGTCAACTGCTTGACATCAGTCGAGAATGACATCAATACAGAAAACTGAGGCTCAGCCTGTAATCTCTCCAGTTCCAGTCAAGACTTTAATCCTTCCACTTCATCTCCACAAACTCTCTACTAGCCATCCATACTCCTCTTTCTAATCCACTTAGATTATTTAAAAGGCCATAGTAAGTCAACTGCTTGACATCAGTCTCAGCTATTCCAAAACTATTGATATGGACCACTTTTATATTTTATCCACTATAATTTGTATGCATGCCATAGTCTTTTACTTTCAATTTTCATCCTACTGACACAATACCTTGATCACCTGCTTCTGCACTTGGAAGGACCATGAGAAGATTTTAATACTTCTTTGTCTGTTCTTCTCTGTTTTACCCATGTAACTGTTAAGATGTTTGTTTCATTTGTATCAAATTGCCATTCTTATCCATTCAGAAACCAGAAAAGTGCCTTAAGCAAAGTAGTGTATTGGAGATGCTTTGAATTAGGAAATATAATTCTTATCCCAGTTCTACCAATGATCTCTTTATATTAGACAAGATATAACATCTCATCCTTTTAAGTTTGGATTACATATTAGAGAAATCCTGTTCCTCTGTTACCACTGAGAAGACTCAGCACTTCAGAGAGTATAAGTTATATGCAGCCATAGCTAGTTTGATGAGTCTGGTCTGGAATTCAGATCTCTTGGAGCCACCATAGGTTACCCCTGCATCTATTAAATTTCCTGAGCTTTGTTTTCTCTTCTTTAACATGAGAATTATATCATCCATTCTCACCTCATAAAGTTATTGTAATTTAAAAAATCATGACGTGATGCATGATAAATAAAAGTGTCCATACTAATATGCAATATTGTTAGTGCATGACCTCCCAGAGCCCTCTTCTTTTTGTGGAATCAAAGATTATCCTTATTTCACTCTATTCTCTTAAACCGGGTTTTGATTACTAAGCTCTCCCCAATTTTTTATACACAGCAATTATATCTCTTTACATGGTAGACAAACAGCAATCTCTGTGCATGCACTGTTCCCACCATGCATTTTCCCCAAACTAGAATCATCTAGAAATAGATGCAGGAAATGTATCATGATGGAGCCATAGATATCCTGAGTCTGAGACTGTAGCACAAACATGAGCAACCTTCTGGAGAAAAAGAAGGTAGGGATCAGAAATACAGACTAGAAGGAAGTAAAAGCAGAGTAAGAATTGTTCCTCTGGGAAAAAATGGTAAATAACAGTCATTGTGCACCTGATATATGTTGGGCACCGTTACATATATTTTCACATTTGACATTCACAAAGTAGATGAATAAGATAGCTGGAGTCACTCATCCATAGCAAGTAGAGCGAGAATGTAAACTGGGTCTGTCTGTTTATCAGTGCAGATAAATGAAATGAAAGCAAGGAGCCAGAGAGCAGCAGCTATGGGCACTTTCTTGAGCTAAATATACAGGAAAATAAGAAGATTCCCCAGATTCTGACAAGGACTTCCTGTAGGAGAACCAAGGCACTGGATGATGATGAGTGACTGCTGAGATTGTGCAAGAGGCCTAGCCCTGAGGCTGTCCCCGGAATCGAGTTACAGGCTTGAGAACAGAAAAAAATTTCTGCATCAGTCATGAGGTTAATGAATGTAAACTGAGGAGTCAAGCTAATGTGCTGAGACAGATGAAGTTCACCCATCCACTGCAATTTTTGGAGGTGAAATTAATCCTAGTTTCTCTTGTCAATATTACTTCTCTTCAGAATATCTTATACAGTCTTATGAAAAAAATCTCAAGTAAAAATCTCCAGCCCATTTTATGTGTTTCCATATGCCTAATAGATTTATCCACTTAGGGGTTTCATGGTAAATTATACAAAGTAAGTAGAAAGAATAATTATTTAATATTTCCACCAAATTTGTATCTTTAACACCATGACCTTTGTCAGTAAATAACACTTTGAAAAGTTTGCATCCTCCTTGTTTTCAGCTCCATATACAACCTGCAGCAAGTCTTGTCAATTCTGTCTTTAAAATATATTCATTTAATTTGTTTGAGTTGTTTGTAGGTTCTGGATATTAGCCCTTTGTCAGATGAGTAGATTGCAAAAATTTTCTCCCATTCTGTAGGTTGCCTGTTCACTCTGATGGTAGTGTCTTTTGCTGTGCAGAAGCTCTTTAGTTTAATGAGATCCCATTTGTCAATTTTGGCTTTTGCTGCTGTTGCTTTTGGTGTTTTAGACATGAAATCTTTGCCCATGCCTATGTCCTGAATGGTACTACCTAGGTTTTCCTCTAGGATTTTTATGGTATTAGGTCTAACATTTAAGTCTCTAATCCATCTTGAATTAATTTTCGTATAAGGAGTAAGGAAAGGATCCAGTTTCAGCTTTCTACTTATGGCTAGCCAATTTTCCCAGCACCATTTATTAAATAGGGAATCCTTTCCCCATTTCTTGTTTCTCTCAGGTTTGTCAAAGATCAAATGGCTGTAGATGTGTGGTATTATTTCTGAGGACTCTGTTCTGTTCCATTGGTCTATATCTCTGTTTTGGTACCAGTACCATGCTGTTTTGGTTACTGTAGCCTTGTAGTATAGTTTGAAGTCAGGTAGCATGATGCCTCCAGCTTTGTTCTTTTGGCTTAGGATTGTCTTGGAGATGCGGGCTCTTTTTTGGTTCCATATGAACTTTAAAGCAGTTTTTTCCAATTCTGTGAAGAAACTCATTGGTAGCTTGATGGGGATGGCATTGAATCTATAAATTACCTTGGGCAGTATGGCCATTTTCACAATATTGATTCTTCCTATCCATGAGCATGGTATGTTCTTCCATTTGTTTGTGTCCTCTTTGATTTCACTGAGCAGTGGTTTGTAGTTCTCCTTGAAGAGGTCCTTTACATCCCTTGTAAGTTGGATTCCTAGGTATTTGATTCTCTTTGAAGCAATTGTGAATGGAAGTTCATTCCTGATTTGGCTCTCTGTTTGTCTGTTACTGGTGTATAAGAATGCTTGTGATTTTTGCACATTAATTTTGTATCCTGAGACTTTGCTGAAGTTGCTTATCAGCTTAAGGAGATTTTGGGCTGAGACAATGGGGTTTTCTAAATATACAATCATGTCATCTGCAAACAGGGACAATTTGACTTCTTCTTTTCCTAACTGAATACCCTTGATTTCTTTCTCTTGCCTGATTGCCCTAGCCAGAACTTCCAACACTATGTTGAATAGGAGACAACCCCATCAAAAAGTGGGCAAAGGACATGAACAGACATTTCTCAAAAGAAGACATTCATACAGCCAAGAGACACATGAAAAAATGCTCATCATCACTGGCCATCAGAGAAATGCAAATCAAAACCACCATGAGATACCATCTCACACCAGTTAGAATGGCAATCATTAAAAAGTCAGGAAACAACAGGTGCTGGAGAGGATGTGGAGAAATAGGAACACTTTTACACTGTTGGTGGGATTGTAAACTAGTTCAACCATTATGGAAAATAGTATGGCGATTCCTCAAGGATCTAGAACTAGATGTACCATATGACCCAGCCATCCCATTACTGGGTATATACCCAAAGGATTACAAATTATGCTGCTATAAAGACACATGCACACGTATGTTTATTGCAGCACTATTCACAATAGCAAAGACTTGGAATCAACCCAAATGTCCATCAGTGACAGATTGGATTAAGAAAATGTGGCATATATACACCATGGAATACTATGCAGCCATAAAAAAGGATGAGTTTGAGTCCTTTGTAGGGACTTGGATGCAGCTGGAATCCATCATTCTTAGCAAACTATCACAAGAACAGAAAACCAAACACCGCATGTTCTCACTCATAGGTGGGAACTGAACAATGAGATCACTCGGACTCAGGAAGGGGAACATCACACACCGGGGCCTATCATGGGGAGGGGGGAGGGGGGAGGGATTGCATTGGGAGTTATACCTGATGTAAATGACGAGTTGATGGGTGCAGCACAGCAACATGGCACAAGTATACATATGTAACAAACCTGCACGTTATGCACATGTACCCTACAACTTAAAGTATAATAATAATAAATAAATTAAAAAAAAAAAAAAATATATTCATTTACTCCTCTCCGACTCCATTCTCTTCACCATTACCATTTTTCTCATGGATCATTTAAAAAAGTAGTTAGTATTTCTATGCCGACTTCTGTTGTCAATTTCAAATCCATTCTTCATACTTTGGCCAGAGCATCTTTTATAAATGCATAGCTGATTATGTCACTCCTAGCAGTAATTTCCCATTCAGTTTAAATAAAGTTCAAATACATTTATGCTGTAATTTCTGTGAAAGATGCCCCTAGAGTTGTGCAGTGCACAGCCTGCATACCCTATGCTGAAGAGATACAACTTCTTTCTAATGTATTATTTTATCAACCTGTAACTCTCGTTCCTAATCCTTATACAATTGGAAGTAATATTTTGGGCTGATAATTTATTTAAATCTTATATTTCTTGATAGACTGTTAGCTTCACTGAAACAAAAACTAGTCTGTGTAGCCTGCCACTAAATCTTTATCTTCAAGAAGAATACCCTAAACCAAACTAGTGCTGATAAATATGTGTAGAACAAACATGAATGTCAAATGGGTTACTGGATGACTAACAGTGCGATTAATTGAATAATTCACTTGTGAATAGTTTCAGAGAGATCATTACTAGGTTTGCATTTTTTGTGGCATAAAGATAAAAAAGCTCTTACTTTAAATTTTTGGTTAAGAGAGTATTGATATCCCTCTAAGGATTTCTAGCGTGTTTTTTATGATGATTACTTCTGTGATGCCTTCTCTGAAGATGCTAGCCCAAAACGATATTTTGATTCTCTGACTTATTCTAGAATTTATTATCTGAACTATTCATTTTAAGCACTGATAATATTCTACCCATCTAATTACCAAGAAGACACCTAGATTTATGTAATCAAGCCCTTGTATATCAGCTCCCGTGGGCTCCTAGGCTTCTGGAATTGAGTCCAAGTTTGCATTTGTTTTGTGTTCCTGACAGAGACTAACACTGTTCTGTGTGCATAGAAAATAATCAGTGATCATAACATGTATGAATAAGTGAATGAATGAACAATTTGCAAGCAGCTGCAAGTTTCAATGTTCCTTATGGTAAGGATGAGAAAATTCCTGAACACATTTATCTTTCATTGTTTCAGAATTTTAAAGAAAAAATAGGAGAATTAAGACCGTCGTGTGACATCGTTTATGACATCTGCAAGTATGCTACCATATGAGAGCTAGATACTATTTTTTTTCCATGAAATTTGATTTGTCTGGTAAGTTTTCTTCTCTTTCTTTTTAAAATAATTCTATAATATTGACTTTTGTGTTTAATTTTATTTTGTTGAAAGAAGTATCTTAGCCTTACTTCAGTTTTGAAGAAAAAGTTATAAATCATAGCCGTCTTGTCCTAGTCCATCAATTTTATCATTTTTTTGTAATTCAATATACTTAGATTTTTGTAATTATAATATAAAAATAAGTTTGTTTTATAGTTTTAAGTTTTCATTTGAGAAAGTAATTATTCCATGAAAATTTTGTTTTCATTATGTAAGAGACACATTCATGAAAAGCTCGGTATCAAGAAAATTAGTTTTATTTTTGCTAAATTACATTAGTTTTGCTTTAAGTGGGCAGTTAATCAAGATGGCTGCTAGCATTGCTTTCTCCTTTTAGCTTCTGAAAAGCTACTAATATTTCTGATAGATTTATCTCCATTTGCTATTAAAGTTTAATGGACAATGACTGCTAATATTTTGTTTGAAGACAAATGTAATTGTAGGAAGAGCACAGCTTTAGGCATTTATAAAAGTCCTGGTTTAACTCCTGATTTCAACACTTAGTGTCTGTGTGATCTAGAAAAAGTTACTTTAATTGCTTGAGACTTAGTTTCTTCATCTGTAAAATGGTTATGATAATTCCTATTTTGAAGTATGTTGTGATAAAGCAGAAGTAAACTGCATGGCAATGCAAATTAAATGCTAATTTCTTTCTCTCTTCACACTCACATCTCATCTTTTCTTTTTTTTTTTTCAGATACAAGGTCTCACTCTGTAACCAAGGCTGGAGTGTAGTGGCATGGTCATAGCTCACTGCAACCTTAAACTATTGTCACCCTATCTTCATACTTTTTTGGCAAACTCTTCACTCCCCCTAACCTGTAGTCTCACACATTTTCAAAACAGCTGAAACTAAACAGAGATAAATGTTGGTTTCAGTTTGACAGCCAAAGATGTTTAATTCTGTTGTATTATTTTTTCTTTAAAAACATCTAAAAGAATTAAAGAGTGTAAGCCTGGCAGTAATTTTAAACATATTGGTGATCTTTAATAATAACAACAGTGGCAATAAAAACAATCATAAACCCCACTATTTATCAAAAGCTCATTATGTAGAAAGAACTGTCCTAAATATTTTACATAGATTATCTCTAATACTTAGAAAAAGTGTATAGTAATCATAAGCTTGTAATTTAGAAGAAACAAGAAACAACTTCATATGCCCAAGGGTACGCAGCATACAAATGCTACAGATCAAGCAGCTCCAAGCAGAAATTCCCAGGTCTATTTCTTATTTTCTATTCAGTTTATACTATTTTCCCCTAATAAACATCTACAAATCAACCTATAGTATATGACTTCATTCAATGAAAGCATTCATTAAAAAATGAATAAAACTGCTGTTTAAAGATACCTACCATAAATCACATACACATTTATAAATTGTACACACAACTCATTTTGTGTTTTGAGCAGTTTTCTATCACTATTGAAGATTCAGGAGACATTATTGGTGATATCATACTGAGTTTCTATCAGCACACAATATTGATCACTGTCCTAACAATTTTGAAGTGCTCTTACTGCCATTGGAGACTTAATTGACAAAAGGCTGAGAAGGGAGTCCAACACTGATTTCCTTGCTCTCCAAGGCATTATGTAGCACTGACAAAGGGAGCAGGGTATATAAAACCATGTCAAAGAAGTAATTATTCTTCTGAGTTCAATTGATTAACAATGACATCATGCTTCAACAACTCACATAAGTTAATTTTTAATGTGCATATGTTTATTCATTTATTCACTTATGTATGTTTGACTCCATAATATTTATTCAGACATTATATTCTAGATCCAATACTTCAAGCAAGGAGTACTAGGATAATGAATGACAGTGCTTGATGTTAGCTCACTGCAATAAAAATGCAGTTCTATATGATGTTGCTTGTTAAATATTTCAATAAGGAACATCTATGTTCCTTTATTATTAGTGTACCATGTATGCTGTGGTATTAGTGTACCATGAGAATCTGTAGAAAAGTGGGAGTTAGTTTGGGCATTAGAAAAGCAATCTTAGATTAAACAAAAGGGTGATATAGGACTTGATCAAGAACAGAGGGATTGGAAAGAGAATTCCAGGCCAAAATAGTGGTATTTGCAAACATCTTGAGTTAAGACAGAACCTGTGAAAGTCGGGAAACAGAAAAAAAAAAAAAAAAGAGAGAAAAAGAGAGACAGAGAGAGAGATAATGGCATACCATCTTTTAAAAAATTATTTAAAATCAAAAGAAAGAAGAGTTATAATTCAGTTTAGATGCTATTACATGCAAGAAGCTGGCAACTCCATTCAAACTGGTAAATCCATAATGAAACTTGTGGACTTGTGTAAATAGAAATGCCGAGGTTGAAAGGGCTTCGATGACTCAACCTAATGTCTCTGGTCCTATTTCCCTGAGACTCCCTCTTTTACACTCTTCTAAGTTGTTTTCTGGCTGATGCTAGATTCTTCAATGGGCAATAAATGGGTCTAGAATTCCACACTATCCAGATATATTTCCCTCATAATATCCCCCATATTTCATTGGCTTAAATATGGTTCTATCTCCCTACTGAAGCCAATTTTTTAATTATACAACACCGGGAAGTATCTTGTTGATCAGTCAAGTTGTTGGTCAAGTGAACTAATGATTATGATAAAGGGAATAGGATTAACTTTAAACTAATTGGGTAAACCTGTTGATTGGCCAGCAAAGTGATGAAGGAAAATATTAGTTTCCTCAAAAATCATGATATTCAGATAGAAGAATGGAACATCTAGAAGGTAGTTACTAGGAAGGGGGAGAGGGTAAATGGAAAGTGGACAAGTAATACTGTCCACTGCAACTTTCAGAAAGTAAGTTTTTATTTTCATTTTAGGAAGATCACAAGGTCTACAATGTGGAAAATGTCCAGTTGAAGGAAGATGGAAAGGGATTGGAATGGAATATGTTAAATTTTTTGCTTTATCCACTTAGGAGTTGATGATGCCTAAAATAAAGATATGAAAGAGATCGAGAAGCGATAATTAAACGGTGAATTTTCTAACTTGTATTTTTAGCTAAGATACATGAGAGTATCATGAATGGTTTTGGACAAACATAAAAAAGTCCTCTGTATCTAATTACATCTTTCACAAGATGCCAGTATAGTTATGGTTATATTTTTAAAGTACTTATACATGACTACTGAAAGTAGTTTTGATATAAGTATATATTTCTATATAATTTATTTAAGTAAACATCATGTTTACTGGCATTTTATTGAAATTCTATGTAATAGGATTTTAGTTCTTAACGTTTTGGATTATTAATGTATTTTATTATATTCAATATTATACTAGTATTTCTGTTGTTTGTTTTCTCTTATTTTATCCTGAAAACATTTTCGTGAATAATTCTTTCTCTGTATGTGCTTGTTTTTCTTTATAGAGATTTTATAAATTAATACAGTTCCGTATTTCTGCCTCTTACCACACATTACAGAAGAATCCAGTTAATTATTTGTTAATTGTCTATTTATATAAACAATTAGGGCTATATGTAGCAAATGCTCATATGACTGATGATGAGAATCCGTACTGAATTCTAGGTCAGTAAGCTATGAGGAAACAAGATTGTTCCAGTAAATCTCAAGAATAATTTATATTATTTCGTTCTCATGAAAAAGTAAAGCTTTCTTGGAGTTCAGAAAACATTCCTCATCCTCCTTTCCAGGACTATTTCATTTCTTATGGCCTATTAAATATAGCGTTTCTTCCTAAAAGTCCCAAACAAAACATTTTACAAATTGCTAATACACACACACACACACACACACACACACACACACACAGACGTGTGTATATATATACACACACATATATATACACACACTTATATAATTAATTTTTGAACTATATAAACATTGTGTCCCAAAATATTTTCTGAAGGAGGTATAGGTTTTTATCATTTTTTTTTTTTTGTAAAACTAGCTTTATTGAGGTATAACTGACACACAGTAAACAGACGTATAACACTCAATTGGAGACATTTTGACATATGCATATACCTGTGGCCATCACCACGATCAAGATAGCAAGCACAGCCATCACCCCCAAATGTTTCTTCATCCATCTTTATAATCCCTCCCTTTCTCTCCACCCACTGCCCCCCACAACCACTGATCTGCCTTCTGTCACTACAGATTAGTTTGCATTTAATAGAATTTCATATAAATGGAATTGTACAAGATGTCCTCTTTATTTTGGAGAGTCTGGCTTTTTTCACTCGGCACAGTAGAGATTTATCCATGCTGTATGTGTTGATGGTTTATTCCTTTACGTCTCTGAGTAGCACTCCATTATATGGACATGCCACCATTTTCTTTATCCACATTCACTGGCTGATGAACATTGGGGTTGTTTCCAGGTTTGGTTATTTTATATAAGGCTGCATGAACATTTGTGTACAAGTTGGTTCTCTTTGGTAAATACCTAGTATTGGAAGGGCTGTATTATACTTAACTTCTTTAAAAATTGTATTTTATTGAGACAGGGTCTCACTCTGTCTCCCAGGCTGGAGTGCAGTGGCACCATCACAGCCCACTACAACCTCCGCATCCCCAGTCCAAACGACTCTCCTGCCTCAGCCTCCAGAGTAGCTGGGACCACAGGCATGCCCCACCATATCCGGCCAATTTTTGCATTTTTGGTAGAGACAGGGTTTCACCATGTTGGCCAGGCTGGCCTTGAACTCCTGACCTCAAGTGATCTGCTTGCCTTGGCCTCCCAAAGTGCTGGGATTACAAGTGTGAGCCACCACACCCAGCCCATACTTAACTTTTTAAGAAACTTGCCTGTACTGTTTTCCAAAGTGGTTGTACTATTTTGCATTCCCTCCAGCATCCTTTTATGTATGAGACTTCCCATTCCTCCACATCCTTGACAAAAATTGGTATGGTCAGTCTTTTTATCTTTAGCTATTCTAATAGCTACGTAGTGATTGCTCATTGTGGTTTTAATTTGCATTTCCCTAAATACTAATAATGTTAAGGATCTTTTCATTTGCTTCTTTGCCATTTGTATATCTTCTTTAGTGAAATGTCTATTTAAATATCTTGCCTGCCTGTTTAAAATTGTTTGATTTCTTACTATTGAAGTGTAGGACATACTTTTAATATTCTAGATACGAGTCTTTGATCAGATATGTGATTTGCATACACCATGGAATACTATGCAACCACAAAAAAGGATGAGTTCGTGTCCTTTGTAGGGACATGGATGCAGCTGGAAACCATCATTCTCAGCAAACTATCACAAGAACAGAAAACCGAACACCGCATGTTCTCACTCATAGGTGGGAATTGAACAATGAGATCACCTGGACACAGGAAGGGGAACATCACACGCTGGGACCTATTGTGGGGAGGGGGGAAGGAGGAGGGATAGCATTAGGAGATATACCTAATGAAAATGGCGAGTTGATGGGTGCTGATGAGTTGATGGGTGCAGCACACCAACATGGCACATGTATACATATGTAACAAACCTGCACATTGTGCACATGTACCCTAGAACTTAAAGTATATATATATAAAAATTCCATATAGCAAAAGGTAGAAAATAAAGGAAAAAAGCAGTAAAATTTTATATTCAGAAAGGAAAGCTTATCAATGCTTTAAAAAACTGAGATTTAGGTAGTCCAAAAAAACATGTCATGATTCTTTGCCTTCCAATACGAAAGTTCAGGATACTTGAAGAAAAAAGAAAGTTTTTAGTCTCTTCCCCACCCCACCCCAACCTAAAAACAAACAAACAAACAAACAAACAAAAAAAGAAGTCTTGGTAAGATTGCCTGGTTATTAAGTGAGTGCAGACAAAATGTGGTAAGTAGAGACTCTCTAGTGCCTGTAGGGATGAGCCTCCTTTGTCTTCAAGAAGCCAGTATAATTATGCGATCTACCCATTTCCCTCTCTCTGGAGCCTCAGCTGGACCTATTTCCAAAACTTTATCTTTCTTAATTACATCAGTCTTTGAATGCCGGGAATATAGTATGAATAGTAAAGTAACTTCGTGTGGTACTGGAATTAAAGGGCTTAATGCTTCACCTTGTAGTTATTTTGCTGTAAGTGTTTTAACGCTGATACTTTATTTACATCCAGAGTTAAATTAAAGTAGAAAACTGACAGCATCTTAGCACTAGACTGCAAGTTTCGTATATAGTGCTGTAACGAACATGACAGTGCTAGTATCTCTTTTAGATCCTTGTTTAAATTACTTTGAAGAAATACCCAGAAGTCAGATTGCTGGATAAAATAGTACTTGTATTTTAAAATTTTTCGAGAAACCTCCATACTGTTTTCCATATATAGTAGTTCATTCTCACACTGCTATAAAGAAGTACCTGAGATTGGGTAATTTACAAATAAAAGAGGTTTAATTGGCTCATGTTTTCACAGGGTGTATATGAAGCATGGCTGAGGAGGCCTCAGGAAACTTACATGCATGGTAGAAGGTGAAGGGGAAGTGGGCACAGCTTACCTGGCCAGAGAAGCAGGAATAGAAAGAAGGAGGAGGGGCTTCACACTTTTAAAAACCAGATCTCATGAGAACTCACTCACTATTATGAGAACAGCAAGGGGAAAACCCTCTCCCATGATCAAATCACCTCCCACCAGGCCTCTCCACCAACATTGCATATTATAATTTGATATGAGATTTGGGTGGGGACACAGATCCAAACCATATCAACATAGTAGATGCATCATTTTAGTTCTCACTAACAGTACACAGTTTCTTTTTTTCATATTCTAATATCAGTTGAAATTAAAAAAATAGCTATGCTCACAGGTGTGAGATAATATTTCATTGTGGTTATGATTTAGACTTTCCTGATGATTAGTGGCATTGATCATTGTTTTTAATAAACCTGTTGGCCATTTGTTTGTCTTTGGAGAAACATCTATTTAAGTTCTTTCCCCGTTTGTAAATTAGGTTATTAGTTCTGTTTTGTTTTGTTTGTTGTATTGAGTTGTGGGAGTTTCTTATACATTTTGGAAATTGATTACTTATCAAATATGCATTTTGAAAATATTGTATTCCATTATTTAGACCTTTATCCTCTGTTATTTTCTTCTTAGTGCAGAAGCTTCTCAGTTTGATGTAGTCCTACTTGTTTAATTTTGTTTTTGTTGCCTATGCTTTTAGTGTCATATGCATAAAATAATTTTCAAAACAAATATTCTGAAGCATTTTCGGTGTATTTTCTCCTAGGAATTTTAAAATTTCAGATTTTACATTTAAATATTTAATAATTTTGATTTGATTTTTAGATGGTGTAAGATGAGGATCTCAGTTTTTCTTCTTCATGTGAATATCCAATTTTCCCACCATAATTTATTTTAAAAACTTAATTTTTTCATCATATATTATTAATTCCCTTGTTGAGGATCAGTTGACTATATCTGTGTTCTGTTCCATTGGTCTATATATCTGTTTTTATGCCAGTACTATACAATTTTGATTGATGTACCATTGTAACATATTTTGAAATTAGGAAGCGTGATGCCTCCAGCTTTGTTTTTCTTTCTAAAGATACATATCGTAATTTAATTTGGATAGTCATAATTCTTCAAGGTTTCATATGAATTGTAGAATTGTTTTCATTTCTATAAAATATGCCATTGAGATTTGACAGGGACTCCATAGAATCTGTAGACCCCTTCGGGTAGCATAGATATTTTAACAATATTAAGTCTTTTTCTTTAATGTTTGGTAGGATTCACTAGTAAAGCCATCTGTTCCTAGAGTTTGCAATATACATTTGGACTAATCCAAGTGCACTTCTGGATTATCCTGAAGGATAATTTTTGCAGGGTATCGAATTCTGGGCTTCCCTCCCCGCCCCCCCACATTCAGCACAATTCACTCTACTTTTTGGCAGGCATGACATCTGAAGAAAAATCAGATGTTATTCTTATCCTTGCTTCTCTGTAGGTAAGAATTCCCTCTACCCCTGGCTTCTTTACAGTATTTTTTATATTTGATTTTCTGTAATTTGAAAATTACATGGTTAGATGTAGCGGTTTTGTTTTGTTTGTTTTGGCATTTATCCTACTTGGAGTTTTCTGAATTTCCTGAATCTATGATTTGGTGTCTGACATTAATTTGAGTAATAATCATTAATATTTCAAATATTTTGTACTGTCCTTTTCTGTCTTTCTTATTTTTCTGGAACTTCCATTTTGTGTATGTTATATCTTTTATAGCTGTGTCATAATTGTTGGATATTCTGCTCTGTTTTATTTTTCAGGTTTTTTTTTTTCCTTTTGCTTTTCAATTTTCATGGTTTCTATTGAGATATCTTCAAGCTCAGAAATTCTTTCCTCAGCCATTCCCACTCTACCATTAAACCCACAAAAAAACTTTATTTACTTTTCTTAGAGCGTTTTTTATTTCTAGAATTTATTTTTGTTATTTCTTCGGATTTTTTTTTTTTTTTTTTTTTTTTTTTTTTTTTTTTTTTTTTGAGATCTGATCTTTCTCTTGCCTATACTGGTCTCAAACTCCGGCCTCAAGTGATCCTCCAACCTTGGCTTTCCAAATTGCTGGGATTACAGTTTCTTTTTTCTTAATTAGTCTAACAAAGAGTTTGTGTCTCTCTCTTTTTTTTTTTTCCAAAAAAGTTTAGTTCTGTTGATTCATTCATGTTGTTCTGTTTTTTATTTAATTTACTTCTGCTCCAGATTTCTCAGCAGAAACCCTACAAGCTAGAAAGAATTGGGGCCCTATCTTCAGCCTCCTTAAACAAAAACAATTATCAGCCAAGAATTTTGTAACCAGTGAAATTAAGCTTCATAAATGAAAAAAAGATACAGTCTTTTTCAGATAAACAAATGCTGAGAGAATTTGCCACTATCAAGCCAGCACTACAAGAACTGCTAAAAGGAGCTCAAAATCTTGAAACAAATCCACCAAAATAGAACCTTCTTAAAGTTTAAATCTCACAGGACATATAACACACAAACACAATAAAAAAAAAAAAAATCAAGGTATTCAGGCAACAAATAGCAACATTAATAGAAAAGTCCCTCACATCTCAATACTAACATTGAATGTAAGTGGCCTAAATGCTCCACTTAGAAGATACAGAATGGCAGAATGAATAAGAATTTACCATCAAATATCTGCTGTCTTCAAGAGACTCACCTAACACATAAGGACTCACATAAAGTAAAGGTAAAGGTGTGGAAAAAGATATTCCATGCAAATGGATATCAAAAGCAAGTATCCCTCATTCCTGTTCTACCCTTTCCCAAAAATCCCCAAAGTTCATCATATCATTCTTATGCCTTTGCATCCTCATTGCTTAGCTCTCACTAATGAGTGAGAACATACAATATTTGGTTTCCCATTCCAGAGTCACTTAGAGTAATGGTCTTCAATACCATCCAGCTTGCTGCAAATGCCATTATTTCTTTCCTTTTTATGGCTGAGTAGTATTCCACTATATATATATATCCATTAAGTACATTACACATTATATATATCCCACTATATATTATATATTATATATATTCCATTTTCTATATGTGTATGTGTGTATATATATAGCTGCTGATAGAACAGAAGAACAATATCAGTAAGGTTAAAGAAGATGTGAATCAGAAAATTAACATACTAGTATTTCATTATATATGTATAGTATGTATTATATACTATATACGTATGGAACCAGAACAAATGCCCATCAATCAATGAGTATATAAAGATCTGTGGTATATATATGATATATATATATATATATATAAAATATATACAATGGAATACTACTATGTATCCAGAGGTTTTGATAGATTGCATCACTATTATTGTTCACTTCAAATAATTTTTAATTTCAATCTTGATTTTATTGTTTACTCAACGATCATTCAGGAGCAGGTTATTTAATTTCCATGTATTTGCATGGTTTTGAAGGTTCCTTTTTGAGTTGATTTCCAATTTTATTCCACTGTCGTCTGAGAGAATACTTGATACAATTTCAGTTTATTTCAATTACTTGAGACTTGTTGTGTAGCCTATCTTATGGCCTATCTTGGAGAATGTTCCATGTGCTGATGAATAGAATGTTTATACTGCAGTTGTTGGGTAAAATGCTCTGTAAATATCTATTAAGTCCATTTGTTCTAGGGCATAGTTTGTTTATTTATTTATTTATTTTACTTTCTTCTTCTTCTTCTTCTTCTTCTTATTATTATTATTATTATTATTGTTATTATTATTTGAGACAGAGTTTCACTCTTGTTACCCAGGCTGGAGTGCAGTGGTGCAATCTCAATTCACTGTAACCTCCACCTCCCAGGTTCATGCGATTCTCCTGCCTTGGCCTCCTGAGTAGCTGGGATTACAGGCGTGCACCACCATGCCCAGCTAATTTTTTGTATTTTTGGTAGAGATGGGATTTCATCATGTTGGCCAGGCTGGTCTTGAACTCCTGACCTCAGGTGATCCTCCCACCTGATACTCCCAAAGTGTAGGGATTACAGGGGTGGGCCACCACACACAGCTTATTTATGTTTTGATATGGAGTCTCACTCTTGTCACCCAGGCTGGAGTGCAGTGGTACAATCTTGGCTCACTGCAGCCTCCACCTCCTGGATTCAAGTGATTCTCCTGCCTCAGCCTCCCAAGTAGCTGGGATTACAGCGCCCACCACCATGACCAGCTAATTGTTTTGTAATTTTAGTAGAGATGGGATTTCACCATGCCGACCACGCTGGTCTCAAACTCCTGACCTCTAGTGATCCAACTGCCTCAGTCTCCCAAAGTGCTGCTATTACAAGCATGAGCCACCGCGCCCAGTTGTGTATAGTTTAAATTCATTGTTTATTTGTTGGCTTTCTGTTTTGATGACTTGTCTAGTGCTGTCAGTGAAGTATTGAATTCTCTCACTATTGTGTTGCCGTCTCTCTCATTTCTTAGGTCTAGTAGTAACTGTTTCATAAATTTGGGAGCTCCAGTGTTAGGTGCATATATATTTAGAATTCAAAAAGATCAAATATTTCCTTGAATTTCATTGTCACGTTGTCTTTGATCAAGGAGTACTATTTTGTGGACATATCTTAACTTCCAAACATTTAAAAAGGTAGGAAAACTTGCAAACTGTTTGATTTCTGGATTAATAGCATTATGGCCACATAAAATTTTTTCCAGTTGAAATCATTTGATATGCGTTATGATTTATTCTATTTCTCATTAAATGGATAATTTTTGTAAACATTCCCTGTGTGCATTAAATCCCTTTCCTTCTGCATTTGTAAAAATGTTCCTCTGAATTTTTCTGTAAGGTCAATTATGTTAATTTCCTGATTCACGTCTTCCTTAACCTTACTGATGATGTTTCTCTGTTCTCTCAGCAGCTAAGAAACATGTTAAAACTCTTCATTATAGTTTTGCCTCTTTGGCTTCTTTTAGAAATTCTAGAAGGTAAGCTTCACACATTTCAATTTAGGTTATTAAGTGCATACACATTTAAAATTATTTTAGCTTACTAGTAAAATATTTTTATAGTTAACAAGAGTCCCTTTTTTATTTCTAGCAATGCTTTATGACTTAATGTTTATTTTATTAGCTTAATATAGCTATTAATTAAGATATTAATATATGCTATCTTTTGCTGGTTGGGATGACATAATATTTTCTATCCTGTATTTTTATGCTTTCACAGGCTAATGTTTCATATGGCTCTCACAGAAAACATTTGAGTTTTATTATGTTATCCAATCTGATAATATTTGATTTTTAATTGGAAGAACTTAGTCCATCTACATTAAGGTGATAGCCAAAATTATGATTTAAAATCTATTACCTCATTATATATTTTCTATTTCTACTTTCAGTTCTGTATACATTTACTTTCTTGATCTGTTTAAGATTGTGTGTTTATGTGCGTGTAAGATATTTTATTTTCCAGAGAAGTTTTAGGTTTACAACAAAATTGAGTGAAAGGGAAATATTTCCCATATATCTATTGCCTTCACATATGCATAGCTTCCCCATTATCCACTTTCCCCACCAAGGTGACATATTTGTTACAATTAATGAACATACATTGACACATCATTGTCATCCAGAGTCCACAGTTCATATTAGGGATCATTCTTAGTGTTGGACAAATGTACAGAAACATGTGTCTACCATTGCAGTATCATAAACAGCAGTTTTACTGCCCTAAAAAGCCTATGTGCTTCACGTATTCATCTATCCCTCCCACCAATTCCTGAACACCACTGATCTTTTTACTGTCTTCATAGTTTTATCTTTCTGTAGAATGTCGTATAATTGGAATTATACAGTATGTAGTCATTTCAAATTGGCTTCTTTCACTCAGTAATATTCCTGTAAGTTTCCTTGCCTTCATAGCCCGTGTCATTTTAATACTGAATAATATTTCGATGACAGAATGTACAGGTTATTTATCTATTAATGTTCTAAAGGACATCTTGGTGACTTCCGAATTTTGCCAAAATAGAAGAATAAAGCGTCCATAAATATCTGTGAACAGATTTTTGTGCGGACACAGTTTTCAACTCCTTTAGCTATATATCAAAGTAATGTGATGGCTGTATCATGTGGTAAAAATACATTTAGTTTTGTAAGAAACTGTCAAAGTGTCTTCCAAAGTGGTTGTACCATTTTGCATTCTTGCCAGCCATAAATGAGGGTCCTGTTGTTCCACATCTCTGCCAGCATTTGGTGCTTTTAGTGTTCTGGATGTGGGCTATTCTAACAGGCATGTGGTGATATTTTACTGTTAGTTTGTATTTTTCTGAAGACAAACAATGTGGAGTGCCTTTTCATATGATAACTGGTCTTTTTGGTGAGGTGTCTGTTAAAAGTTTTGGCCCATTACAGAATTGGTTTGTTTGCGTCTTTATTGTTGAGTTTTAACAATTTTTTTGTATATTTTGGATAGCAGTCCTTTATATGGTATGTTTTTTACAAATATTTTCTCCCTGTCTTTGTCTTGTGTTTTTATTCTCTTGACAGTTTATTTCAAAGAGCAGATATTTTAGAAATGTTAATGATCACCAGCTTATCCTTTTTAGATTATACCATTGGTGTTGCATGTAAATATATACAATATGTATTTATATATCGTATATATAAAATTTTAGATCTGCGCTCCATTTTTTGTTTATTTTTATGAAGGGTGGAAGGTCTGTGTCTAGATTCATTTTTGTGTGTGTGTGCATGTAGATGCCAGTTGTTTCAGCATTGTTTGTTGAAGATCTGTCTTATTTCCGTTGTAGTACCTTTCCACCTTTGTCAAAAATCAGTTGACTATATGTCTGTGGGTCTATTTCTGAAAATTCTGTTCTGTTCCATTTATCTGTCTACTCTTTCACTAAAACTATATTCTCTTGATTACTACAGCTGTATAGTCTGTTTTGAAGTCAGATACCATCAGTTCTTCAACTTTATTTTACTTCAATCTTATGTTGTTTTTTCTGGGTCCTTTTTCTCTATATATAAACTTTAGAATCAGTTTATCAATATCTACAAAATAACTCTATAGGATTTTTATTGGGATTTAATTGCATTTAATGTATTAATACTTTAGTTTATTCATAGGTAAAGTTGAGAAGAACTGGTATCTTGACAATTTCCAAGTCCTCCTATCTATAAATATAAAATATAGTTCCATTTATTGTTTTTAATTTCTTTCATCAAAGTTTTATATTTTTTCTCATATCTTACACATCTATTCTTAGATTTATATTTAAGCATTTAATTTTGGGGGGTACTAATGTAAATGATGTGGTTTTTTTATTTCAAATTCTCCTTATTTATTGCTAGTATACAGAAAAGTAATTTATTAGTTCCAGGATTGTTTTTCTTCTTCTTCTTCTTTTTTTTTTTTTTTTTGTAAATTCTTTTATTTTCTACATAAACAATCATTTCATTTTTGAGAAAAATCAGCTTTATTTATTTTTTTCTCAGTCTATATACTTTTAAATTTTATTTTCCTGTCTTATTGCACTAGCTGGAATGTCCAATATCACATTGAAAAGCAGTGGAGAGAGGAGACTTTTGCCTTATTTCTGATCATAGCAGGAAAGTTTTGGGTGTTTTACAGTTAAGAATTTTGTTAGATGCAGGTTTTTGTAGTTGTTCTTTAACAAGTTAAGGAAAACCTCTTCTCTTTCTATTTTACTGAAAGTTTTTATTATGAATTAATATTGCATTTTGTTAAATGCTTTTCTGCATCTATTGACATGATTATGTAATTTTTAAATTTATTCACACTAAACTGTAGTTTAGTTACATTATATCAACAGATATGATAGATTACGTTAATCGATTTTTGAATGTTGAACTAGCTTTGCATAAAAGGAGTAAATCCCACTTGGTAGTGGTGTATAAGTCTTTTTATACATGTTGGGTTAAACTTACTAATATTTTGTTGAAGATTTTGCATCTATGTTTAACGTAGATATTAGTCTATTAGTTTTCATTTCTTGTAATATCTTTGATGTTGATATTAGAGCCTCCTAAAATGAGTTAGGAAGTATTTCCTCTACTTCAATTTTTAAAGAGCTTGTAAGAAATTGGTATAATTTCTTCCTAACATGTTTGGTAGAATTCACAATTGAACCCAAATTAGCCTCGTGCTTTCTGTTTTTATGTGTTCTTATTTATTGGTTCAGTGTCTGATATAGTTAGGATGTTGTCCCTGACCAAATTTCATGTTGGAATGTAATCCCCAGTGTTGGAAGTGGAGCCTGGTGGAAGGTGATTGGATCATGGGAGCAAATTTCTCATGAATTGTTTCAGTACCATCCACTTGGAACTGTACTTGAGATGGTGATTGAGTTCTAATGAGATCTGTTTGTTTAAAAGTGTGAGGCAACTTTCCTGTTCGTCTGTTTGTTTTTTAGCCTTTTTTCCCTTTGCTTTTCAATATTGATGGTTTCTACTGAGACATCTCCAAGCTCAGAAATTCATTCTTCCCAGTTTACCACTAAACCCACCAAAAACATTCTTCATTTCTCTTACTGTGTTTTTGATCTCTAAAATTTATTTTTGTTATTTCTAAGAATTTTAATCTCTATGTACAATGTCCATCTAGTATTTCATGCTGGGTCCTTTATCCATTATAGCTCTTGGCATCTTAATTATAGTTATTTTAAATTCCTGTCTGAAAATTCCAACATTTCTGCTATATTTAGTTCTGGTTCTCATGTTTGCTCTGTCTCTTTAATTGAATATTTTTAATTTGTCTTGTAAATTTTTTCTTGATGGCTAGATAAGAGGTACTAGGTAAAAGAAAGGCTATGAATGGGCATACCTGATGTGCTGGTAAGGCCTGGGAGAGTGGAAGTGTTCTATAATTCTTTAAGTAGGTCTGTCTTTTATTGAGCTTGTACCTCTAGGCTGTGAGCTTCACATGTGTTTCTCAGGGCTGTTCCCCACTTTGGTGGGGCACAATCACTAGAGTGTTTCCTTTTTTTTTTTTTTTTTTTTTTTCTCCATATGGAAGGCTAAAGCTGACTAGAGCTGAGTAATTTTCATTCTCCAAGGTTAGACTTTAATAAAACCCCAGCAGGTTAGGCTCCGGTTACTTTTTTCTGAGAGCAGAGCTTGTTAAGAACAGAATGCTCTGGCATATTTTTAAACGGTTCCTTTACCCCTCTCCCTCTAGAGGCACAAAAGGTTTTGTTATTTGTTTGCCATCAATATTCATTGTGACAACCTGGTCCAGCTCTTAGAGGTAAAAAATCACAAAAGTATTGGAGCTCCTGATGACTGTGTCTCTCTCGAGATTTTCTTTCAGGATTGTGGATGCTGAACCTCCGGTAACTCAGTAGTTATAATTCCAGTTCTCCTGCCTCAACACTGGTTCCTGAAGATGTTGGTGCTATCAGTCTTTCCAATTTGGGAGCAGTCGTTTTCCCTGCGACCACACCTCTCTGATAGAGCTAAAAGTAGTTGATTTTTCAGTTTGTTCAGTTTTCACCTGTTTTTAGAATGCAGAAACAACTAACAGCTTCTTATATGACAAACCAGAAAAATGTGGGTGTGTGTTTAAATTATTATTATTTTTTAGTTATTTGGGACATCACATACACTTGTTATTTTATTTATTACTCTGAATTTAATGCTTTGCAATAGAGCTTTATGCCACACAGAAATGTTCTAGGGTTGTGCTGTCCAGTGAGGTAGTCATTTGCCACATACGGCTATTGAGCAGTTGAAGTGTGGCTAGTGTGACTTTTTAATTAAAGCTTAATTAATCGTCATTTAAATGTAAATAGTGACTAAACTATTGAAAAGAATAGCGTTGAAACTATAACCTGAATCCTTGACACATCATAATCTGGTGCAATTTTGTTTTTTTTTATCTCATTCACTTATGATATTTAGTTCTTCAGAAACTTTATTTACTACCTTTCTACTAAATTAAATACATTCATATATTTACATAAACACCCTCACATGTGCAAACATAAATATGTGTGTTTATGAGATAATACTTTTGTATTTTCAATAGTGTGTATATAAACAAAAATGTATGTAAAACATATATATGTATAGACATACACAGATATGTATGTACGTGTATTATGTGTGTACATGTTTATTCGCAATTTCATTGCTGTTAATTTCATTCTTCATCCCCGAAATTTCATTTGGTGTCATTTTCCTTCCACTTAAAGCACTTTTAATTATTTCTTTTAATGAAGTTTTTCTTGTGGCAAAGTCCCGTTAACTTTCGTGTGCCACCTTTGTTCCGGAGGGATGTTTTTCCTAAATATACAAATCCTGGGTTGGCAGTCATTTTCTTCCAGCACATTGTAGATTTATGTTTTATTTTCTCGGTTACAAAGACTAAATATTTCGCCTTTGAAGATAGTCAACGTTTTTTCCTTTTCTTAGATGTTCTACAAATTTTTGGTGATGTGTTTTTGCTTGTAATTTCTTTTTATTTGTTGCCTTGAGGGTTTTTTGTTTTGTTTTGTTTTTATTGTTTGAGTTATTCAATATGTGCTTAGATTTCTTTAATAAATTTTGAAAACTTCAGATGTTACTTCTTCATATATTACTTCTTTTCCATTCTCTCTTCTCATTTTAGCATTTTGAATAATTAGATGCTTGACCTTCCTATTGTACACCTTATCCTTGTAACATCTCTCTACTTCATGCATTTATTTCTTTCAGCTTTATTTTGGATATTTTCCCCTCACTTATATTCTGGCTCACTAATCCTTCTTCAAAGATATCTACTGTTTTCAATCAAGTTTTATTCTTAACTGTGGTTATTATTTTGTTTGTTGTTCTAGAAATCTTACTTGGTTCTTTAAAATATGTGATAAGCATTCAAAAAATAGTTTTCAGCTCCCTAAAAACTGCTTTAATTTTTTATTTTATTTTGCAAACATAAGAAGTATAGTTTTTCCAAATTTTTTGTGTAGTATAGTTCTAATTTCTAGCTACCTATAGTTATCGTGTATTGTATATAATGATTTTTATTCATGTTGCCTTGCCTCTCTGTGTGTCTAGTTATTTTTGGTTAAGTTAAAAAAATTGTGACAAAAAATCATGTGACCTATGATATTGTTTATTGAGAACTTTTTTTTGTTTTTGTTTTTGTTTTTTTAGATGGAGTCTCTCACCGTCGCCTGGGCTGGATTGCAATGGCGGGATCTTGGCTCACTGCAACCTCCGCTTCCCAGATTCTCCTGCCTCAGCCTCCCGAGTAGCTGGGATTACAGTCACCTGCCACCATGACCGGCTAACTTTTTGTATTTTTAGTAGAGACAGGGTTTCACTATGTTGGCCAGGCTGGGCTTGAACCACTGACCTCATGATCCACCCACCTCAGCCTCCAAAGGTGCTGTGATTACAGGCGTGAGTCACTACGCTCAGCCTATTGAGAACTTTTATTTGCTCCTTTCTGGTGCCCAGGTATGCTAAAATCTTACAGAATGCCTTAATCCAGTTTTGAAGATTGACTATTTCTATGGTGCCCTAGAAACAAGTTATTATTCAATATTAAGCTGAAGCTTGCACAAGTGCCTGCTTATTGCTATTTAATTCTTGTCTCAATGATGTAATAGTTTGGATCTCTACTCGGGATATGGGAGTTTTACTAAAACACCACACAGGTGTGTCTTGAATGGCAACATTTATACTCCAAGCAGATGACGTTGTAAAAATCCAATCTCTCAGTTCCACTTCTGCATTGGCAAACAGCAAAGAGCAATAGTAGCCACAAAAATCATGGATTACTAATCTGGGTGTTTCTCTTCTGCCTTCTGCTTAATCGTGGGCTGATAACTTTGGAAAGTAAAACAAGCAAACACATGAACAAATAAAACCTTACACACTGTTCTACAAAACCCTGTGTATGCTGAAGTCTGTACCTAGAACACAAATTCAATGGAATTATGCTGACTGATGGGATACCAGCATAATCTCTGGAGCTGGGAAAAAGACAAACTACCAAAGATCCCACACTTCCCAATTTTTTTCACGGTAATGATAATCTAATGGCTATCAAACATATGACCTGCAGGATGAATAAAATATCTTAGTGGCTTACTTCAGATAGATTTCACTACTTGTTACATCTCCATTTATTTCTTGAGAAGATAATGAGTCATGGAAGAGACATTCCAGCAATCTAACATTGCCACTATGATTTTGACATAAGAATCATTATGTAACTTTATTATAATTATTCTCTGAATGGAAAGTAGACTTTTATTTTAAAATTATCTGCTAACTCAAAATGTTCTTTCTTATTCAGACAAAAGACTTCTACAATTTATGTCAGATTCTTGTGTTTGTCTGATGTCTCCTATACTATTTTATTTCAAAAACATTTATATTCTAAATATAAAACAAAATTTGTGTATATACATATGTGCATGTGTGTGTGTATATATATATGGAAATATTTTCTGTGCATTGAACCCATAGGAATATTTAAACCAAACCATTTAGGAAATTACATTTTCAAAGACACAGATTGTAAAATTAATGATAAATCTTTCCTCTACTTTTTGTTGAATTCATTCCAAAGCAGAGACTTGAATGATTTTAATTGGACAAAATAGCCCACATAGTAAGAAATTATTATGTACAAAATTCAAGTGTGTAATGAATTAAGAATTACGAAAATAAAACCAGAAAAATAAAACAACCTTCTCCTGTGGAAGGACATCATATTGAAGTCTTTAAAAACCCTGCAGTGTTGCATACCAGGCTTGCTCCACTAAAATGTAGTGTTGCGATTAGATAATCAAAGCTTTCAAGATATTATTCTGCCAAGTGAGAGAGCTTAATAGTATAATGAAATAATTGATTTTCATTAATTATTTAAAGGTTGGTCAAAAAAGGCAAGATTATGCAATGAGGTTTGAATTTTCTGAATGAAAGCAGCCTGTGACATGTATCCTCAGCAAAGCAACATGCGTCAAAGGCATCCTGGGCTAGCCTGTCCGGTATTTAGTCAGTAAACTATGAAAAAGAGGCCTTTGTGACAAAGGCTGGTAAGCACAGTCAAAAAAGCACTATTTGCTATGCTTAAGGAGTTCCTACTTAAATTTCATGAAAGAAAAAATTAATGAATGTTTGCAATAACGTGAATTATATAATATTGTGGATTATATCATATGCAGTCCTAGAATGAAATGCAAAGACAATAGCCAGCCTCATGTATTCCAAAGTGTTGACATAGGTGGTAATTATAGCATTTAATGTGTAAAGCTATTAATGCTGATTAACTCATTTAATCTTTAACATAGCTCTCCTATGAGTTAGAAAATGCTCTTCCTTTATTCTTATATAAAAATGAAAAACACAGAAGCTTAATACAATTGTCTAGTGCCCTAAAATTAGCAAATACAAGAGGCAAAATTGGGATCCACCTAATCTGGCTTCAGACTCAGCTGTTTGAAAACTGCATTTAAGTTATTTTTAAGGAATAAGGAAATGTGCAACAAAAGATCAAAAGAAAGCCACCCAGGCTTTCTTGAGATGAGACACTTAGGGTCATGAAAAAGTAAGATTCCAGAGAGTGGGGTCAGAATTCATTGGGCACCATCAGGAAAATATCGATGCTGCTTGAAGAACGAACACGCAGTCTCCAGCTCTGTGAAGTTTTTCCTGAAGACGAGTAGTAGTCGAGGATATGGGCGGACTTGGAGAAGAAAGGAACAGCATGAATATTCAATTGACTTTCTAGCTCTCTGACTAGGAAGCATACTTTGGATTTTTAATATCATTCGGGAGGCTAATAAGGAGCAAGTTGCTAATGGAAACAACCAATTTCTTTGAGCTCAACTTCACATAAATAAACCCTGATGTAGACGCAGTGCTACATTTCAGTACAGTCCCAGTGCACCTCCAGGACTCTTCAGCTCATTTGGTTATAGCACAAACTCTGGGAGAACACAGTTTATCTGTCAAAATAGCACGTTACGCTGAGGTAAGTACATGAATACAACAGAAATATATTTCTAACACATACACTCACATCTGAATTGGATGAGCTGGGGGTTTTGCTCATCATAATTACTCTGGAATCTAGAATATTAGAGGCTTCATTTTGAAACATATTTCCAAGACTGTTGAAACAGGATAGATTATGGAGAATTGCATACTAGCTAAAAAGCTTCCATTCAGGAAGGAGATCCACAATTTTTTTGGCCGAAGGAAGTAATACGGTCATGCCTACTTTCCAAGGGGGCAGGGAAGTGAAATGCCCTAATGCTTGGAAATATATGGTCATTGATACAAATGTCTGCCACACACAGAGTAAATAGGATACAAAAGCCTTAGAGATTTTGTGGCCTTTCCTCAGCCAACCAGGCATTAAAAGTGGGTCAGAAAGTGAGTATATTCTAGGTGGTATAACTTAATGGGTTTTCTTTCAGAAATAATATAATATGATGTATTGAGGATCTTGAATCACTCAATTCATGTGATGATAGAGATTTCCATACTGGAATAATAATGAGTCTTTTGTCTCCTTTATGCAGACAGTTAAGATTGTTAATTGACTGATTCACCATTTTTTATTGAATCAACTAACAGTGGCTCTTTGATGAAACAAACCGGAGCTGAGAAGAAACCAAACTTATATCTGCCAGGACCAGTGATCTACAAAGGCTTGAGATTTGAGCAATTTCTTCAATAACTCAGCCAGGCATGAGCAAGAACACTTTAGGGCAGTGAGCTGTTCAGCTACTGATGTATTACAGTTGGCACCTATGGAGAGACACCTGAGGTGAGAAATGAGATGCAATTTCCAACACATAAATAAGTTCTGCCTGCAAAGTCTTTACTCAGAGAAGAATGCACAAAATAACCTTATGAAGCTATGTTCCTTTCCTTTGTCAAAATGATTTTGTCATCCAAAAATAGTCATGATATTTTCTTTTCACATAGTAAGTTAAAACTTCAATTAAAGCCTTTTTTAATTACTTAAATATATACTTCCATATATAGTGAATGGACAAGATAAAGTAAATAAATTTCATATCCAGTTTTCACTTAATTGAAGTAAGTAAAATATAATATTTAAAATAAATTATTATCTTATGACCCTTTAGGAGGATTATTCAACTAGATAGATAATTTTAATACTTTAAGAGTGGTTAGAATTTGGAATGTTCATTCCACAAACTCAAAAATCCCTGATGGCTACAAGTAGCAAATTTAAAGACATTCATGTCATACATATTTCTTCTGTATTTCCTTTGGAGACATTTATTCTTAGCATAAAGTGAGCTACTTTTATTATAAAGACAAGAAATCTGAAATTATGCAGCTCAAAATATAACCATTTGATTATACATGGAAAATATCTCTTAAAGATTTTAAAATACATCATTTCATTTTTAGAAAACAAAGGTATTACATGTCTTAAGAAAGTAACAGGAAAAAATATTTAAACAAGCTAAAGTCAATATTCCTTAAATTTGCATTTCCCAGATACAGACATAGGAGATCTGAGTTCAAACCCTAACTCTGCCACTTACTCCCCATGGAACTTTTGCCAAGTTATTTAATTTCTTAGAGCTGCATATTTCACTTACTATTTTAATGAATATTTGACATATATTTTTACAAATTTGTACTGTGAAGTTTGACACAGACCTAAGTAAGAGACATTCTAGTATGCTCTATTATTTTATAGGCAATACATTAATATTTGAGGCCATAGTAAAAATTTAGTAGTGCATAGAGACGCAACTGGCAAAGTGACAGGGGAAAATCATGGCAAAAATGAAGAAAAATGAAAAGTTCTAGATGCACCATAGGTTTCATTTATTAATAACTGGTTGTAAATATTGATTGTATTAGTGTAAGACAAGTTGTTTTAATGTGGTGGTTTTTAAAAGAGAAAAAAGAGATCTTCCCTCTTCTCACTTTTTGAACCTTACTGATCCAGGGGTTGTTATTGTTACACACGCACACACACACACTCAGAAACATACATATTAAAGCTGTTCTGTTATTGTTACACACACACACACAAACTCACAGACATACATATTAAAGCTATCAGTTCATCCGTTTTCTAGTAGTTAATTGATTTCTAGCAATAGTGACATTATATTAGACAACCTGAGAAACTAGATCCATAAAAATTGCCAAGAAACTACATTTGCCATTTTCTAAGTAATACAGCATTTCTAGACTAAAGAAGGACTGATAATCTTTGCCTTTGACATGCAACAAGCAACTTTTATCTTCATGGGAAATGCCATGAAATTATAAACAGGCGTGAACTGTGATTGAGAAACAAAAGACCATCTTCTTCATTTCAAAATAAATCTGAGGTCACTGTGGCATAATTTCATTTAACCATGTGAGGGCATGTGTTACCTTTAAGGAGGATAATAGTTGCCTTTGTCTCCTGTCTCAAGCCTGAGCAAACATAAAATCAGTAATATACACGCATCTCTATCACAGACAATACGTTGTTTACTGATAATCAGTTTTCCTCTATTTCAGGGCATAAAACGAACGGTACCTCCCTATCAGCTTCAAGTTAGGTAGAATCATATGACTTGCTCTAATAGTAAAATGTGAGTGGATATGGAGTGATACTCCAGTTCTAAGTATTTAATGCAAGGGCTCCTGGGATTGTAAAAGCCTAGGCTCCTGAGGAAGTGGAATGCAGCACTTTTCCAAGCAGGAAAGTTGTTCTGGACAGTAAGTATGTACAAAATATAAGCCTTTGTTCTTTGAATCATTGAGATTTGGAAGCTCATTTGTTTACATGCAAATGAGGACAGGCAAACCAGTCCTGACTTATATAAGCACTTTCTCCACCAGCTTCCAGAGAATCCTCTTGCCTATCCATTTTTTTGTTTTTTCCAAGAAAGGTGATCAATGACTCATCCTTTCAAACTAAGTGCATCCAGCTATTCTTTTTTCTTATATATGCTACAGTTCCAAAATAGCTGATTCATGAGAAGATAAATGAAAGGCAAGATATTGTTTAAAAATACAAAATAAGACAACTTTCAAACAGAAGTTTAATTTGAAGTCATCTTTTCAGAAAAGAAATTAACTGAAGCCTCAGTTTTCCTTAGGCAGAATTCTCCTTGATTACTCCTAAAATGAGCCTAACATGCTCTTTCCTTAAATCTGGGCATATTTGCTGTTAGGTAGCTCTATATACAAAGAGGCATTATGGATTATTTCAGTAGTATTCCCTGAAATGGTTTTGCTACTCTCTCACCTCTATCACCAGCATTTATGACATTACTATCTATTTCTATTGCTTTTCTGTTTTAAAAACATAAAATTTCTACAGTTGCTCCTCCAGAAATAAATTATTCAGCAATTTATTGAATTCTTAAGTATTAGAGCTGGGATTAGGCATCAATTTGAGAAGGTATTTGGTGCTATTGTATAGATCTTAACAAGATGTAATCTGTCTCTTCAATAGTTTACAATCTACTCAGACAGCAAAGCTGTATGTAATAAATGCCCCCCGCCCATAGAAAACAATAGCCAAACAAAAAACAGCAATCAGTGTATCTAACCGTGTCAAACCCGTAATATTGCCAAATAAGAAACTGCATGGAATGCTGTTTCTCTGAACTGGTATTTATATTTCTAAGGCAATAAATGAGTCACTTATTCAGTCTTGATGTCTTAGGCTCCATGTTTATAAAATGAGAGATTGGACCAAATAATATCCAAGGTTCCCACAAACTCTGCAAAACTGTAATTCAGAATTATAAAGCACATGATGGTACTGATATTTCTATCTTTAGAATTCGTTCATTCTATCCACAGAAATGATGTTTCTGAGTCTTAATTTCTCCATTTTAGGATGCAGTATATCCAAGTATTAGCTCTGAGTCTGCATAGATTCAGCATATGGTTTTATACATCAAAGGTAAATGTACATTCACTCAGAGCCTTCCAGCATGATGTCATGCTTAAACAGGATTACTATCTAATGTCTGGATGTTGAGAAACACCTAGATAGAAAAGTGCCCTATGCTTACAGGCAACCCAAGGCACAGGAGATAGCAATGAGGCTTCCCAGACTGATGAAGACTTGATTCACTGAATTTATTAATGGCATGTTAAAAATGATAGAGAAAGAAAATTCTTTGTTCTGAAAATTAGAAAAGCCCAGTATATAAATCACTGAAAATACCACTCCTTTTCACTGACAGCTTTGGAATCCTATCAATGTCCTTTCTTCCCTGTATTAATGTATTATAACTAAAATATTTCTGTCAAAAAGGCAACCTCTAATCGATTGCCTAACTAAAGTTTTTTTAATTCCTTATTAGCCAATTCAGACTTGAATCATTGTATCTCCCCCATTATGAAGTATGTCTCCGTTTCTCCAGCTTATATTTTAAATATTTATTCTAATATTCAGTTGAGGGAAAAATTATATTGAATTTTAGTAAAATAGAAATGACTGCACATATAGTCTTTGAAAATTGCCAATAGGGTATTGGCTAACCACAATTTGTGTTGGATTTTAATGAGTACTTTAGTTGACTTATTATCTTATCTGCTGGAAATATTTAAATCTTTTTTTTTTTTTTTTGGTGAGATACAGAATCTCACTCTGCTGCCTAAGCTGGAGTCACTTATAGCTCACTGTAGTCTCAACCTCCTGGGCTCAGGCAATCCTTCTGCCTCAGTCTCCCAAGTAGCTAGGACTACAGGTGAATACCACCATGCCTGGCTAATTTTTAAAATTTTTTGTACAGACAAGTTCTTTCTATGTTGCCCAAGCTGGCCTCAAACTCCTGACCTCAAATGATCATCCTCCCTTGGCGTCCTAAAGTGCTGGGATTACAGGCTGACCTTAATTCTTGAATAGACATTTTTACTGTTTGCTGGGGAAAACCATGATAAACTTTGAAAAAAGATGATAAAGCAAGGAGAGATTTTAAAAGTTAAGTGTAATTAAAATATTTTTAAAGGAATCAACAAAAGGTAAAAAGGAAAAAAATATTGGTAGAAATAAAACAGCATAAATAAACTATACTGCAAATAATGAGCAAAAGCAGCTGAAAAATTTAATTGAAATACAATAACACACCATTGTATAGAACCTACTATATTCCAGAGAATGTTAAAAAGAATTTACAAATATTAATATATTTAGTTTTCACAATATCTTCATGAGAGATTTGGCACTATAAATAGAAATTAACAAATAATGAAGAGACACAGAAAGTCTTTGTGTTTTGCACAAAGTCATGTACCTGCTAGTAAGTGGCAGATTCAGAATTCTGAACTTCTATATTCTGACTGCCTTTATTAACTAATAATGTAATTAGACTAAAATCTTAGTTTAAAAGATAAGAAGAGCAGGCTAGATTCTAAAAATACAGTTTTATGCTATCAGCTGGAATCAACCTAAGACATGAAAAAAAGAGAGAAATACTAAGAAAGACAATAAAAAGGATTTATTAGGCAAATACTAACTTAACATAGTTGGTATCATTAAATGAATAGTTATTAATAGCAAGTAAAATATAATTTATTTTATTTAACAAAAATAAATTATTTTAATAAAGAATAATTATTTTAATAAAGAATATTACTTCACAATATTAAAAGCTTCCAATTCTCTCAATTATTAAAAACAATGAATCTAAACTCATCTACACAAACAACGACATATCAAAATACCTTGGACACAAACTGATGGAACTATAAGGAGAAACTGATAAATGTTTTAGCTCTTTTCCTAATTAATAAATTTAGCGAACAAGAATACAAAAAGAAATTTAGAATATTTAAACAATGATTTTAACTAACCTACCTAGTGGATGAATATAAATATTGCAACCAACAATTGTAGAATTCATAAACTTTTTAAAAAATCTACTGTGTGCTAGGTATACAAGTCTGACAAATTTCAATGGTTTGAAAGTCTACATATCAGAAGTCTAACAACAATGTATTTTGCTTAATAATTACAAAAATTAAATTATGGCTAGCAATTTAAAAACAATTCTAAATAACTCATGAATTAAATAATTATAATGGATATGAAAAATATTTGTAATGGGATAAGAAAATTAGTATAGTTACAACTTAGGGATAATGCTAAGGTAGCAATTAAATGAAATTTATGGTCTTAAGTATATGCATTCAAAATGATGAAAAATTCAAATGATTGAACTAAGTAACCAATTTCAAATGTGAAAAGGAGAAAATTTGGAATCATTTCAAAGAAGTAAAAAAAGGGAGAAAGGAAGAAAGAAAATAATAAGTTTATACAATTCATTGAAATAAAAATCAAATGAGGAACAATACATTCAAAAGTTTCCATCAAAAATAATAGTAAAATGAACAGCAGTCAGCTAGATTGAGGCATAAACACAATATTAGCAATTTTTAAAACCATAAAATACTACAAAAAGCCTTATGCTGATTCATTTGAAAATCTAGATAAAATCCATAAATTCTGAGAAAAATACAACTTATTACTACTGATACAAGAAGAAAACAAACATGCTCGGAAAAATATTCTTACAAATCAACTACAGGGCCTAGTTGCTTTGTAATTAAGTTTATATATTCTAAGGTCATTCCAATTTTAAACAAAATCGTATACAGAATAGTAAAAACATGAAATGAAAAAAGAAGTACTACTCAATGTGTGAAAAAGAGAAGAATGAAATAAATGAAGAGAGAAGTAATACTAGTACTCAAATAAATGTATGTTAAGATGCTTGTAAAGTGTTGACACAAAAACCATTGATAGTACAAGGAAAAAATCCATCCACACGGAAGAAAAATCTTAAGTAAAATTAGGCAACTATATGTAGCAATATATAAAAGAAATAATATATTATAATTTTTATTTCTGTAATGCATATGTAAGAAAATTATACAAGAAAAATATAAATTACCTTAAATACTTTATCAAAATACATATTTTTGTCACGTTTTAGGGTTGAAATTTCTGAAAAGGGAGGAATAAAATGGACAGATCTGAGGAAGCATACAGGGGTTTCATTATTATATATCAAACTAGCCTCTGCATTTACTATTCCATTGGGTAAAGATAATCGGAAACAATACGTGATGAATCACGGATTGTGAGTCAGGTAACCAGACTTCCAGATGTGTCTGTAACTGCAGGACATTAGGCACATCTTTCAATTACTAAATATGTTTATCTAGGATGTGAAAATGTTTACTTAGGAGTTACCAAAGAAAATTATTATGATAGGTGGAATGGAATCAAGGGAGGAAGAGGAATCCATCCCCTGGTGTCTAAAATACATTTTTGCTGCTTTCGTGGAAAAGAAAATTTAAGATCTCTTTCTACTGTGTTTGTTTATAACTGCAGCTTTTACTATGAAAAATGAGGTGGCATTTAAAAAATACCATTTGATTCTCTCACTAGCCATTTACAAAACATTTCTTTAACTTTCATTGTTAAAGGATAAGATCCATACACTCTTGAGTTGAAGCCTCAATAATATTGTTCTAATCAATTTTGCAGGTTTTTCCCATTATTATTTTCTATGAATACTGCTCTGTTCAGGTTGACTTAGTGTTTCCCAAATGCTTCGTTCATGTTCCTGTATCACTGTTTTGCTGATACATTTCTAATACAGAAGGCATTTTGGTTATGTCCCTGCCTTGAAATACTACTAATTCTTCAAGACCCAGCTGAAACAATTCTGATTACAGAGATTCACTCAGTTGTACTTTTCCTGAATATATTACTTCTTTCCGTAAAGTACTAGATAGCAGTAGGGTTTGTGTACAAAGTAAAGAAGTAGACTTAATGAAGTGGGAAAAAACCTTCTATTTTATTTAGTATCTAATGAAACTAGAAACATTAAATATGTAGACTAATTACAGTAGCAAAGGTATACAATCTGTAAACTGATATATATTTATGAGGATGAGTTAATTTTTACTTGTAGGGGAGTATGATTAACATATAATAGTCAAGTACTTAACCCCCTTGATATAGTCAGTTTCCAATCTAAACTTTATCTCAGTTAAAAGGTAGTAATAATTAATAGTACTTACATCTTAGGGTTAATATGGATATTAAATGAGTTATACAGCAAGTTTTAGGAAAATGTAAAGGTATTAAAATAGCATTTGACCCATGGTAAATATTTCATGGGCTAGTTATTTTTACTACTGCCATTGTTTCAAGTCGATGTCTATTTTAATGGAAAACTGTCCACCTGCACTTCAAGAAGTAATTCCTATGCCAAATATTTATTCCCTAAGCAACGACTGTCTGTCAAACAATGAGAAGCAAAAGAATAACACAACAAAACAAGCTTTTGCCTGACTTCCCCACTGTACATACCCACAAACAATTCTTATACTCTTTCCATTCATTTTCAGTTTTGATATAGCAAATGTGTTATATATATTATTATGTATTTTCTTTATTATTTATGAGGGCAGAAAATTTGGTCTATTAATGTTCACAGTTGTATCTCCAATGCCTAGAACAGAGCCTAGCATATTAAAAACAAAACAAAACAAGTAAATATAGTTTAATCTATGAGATAAACAACAGCAACACAATATTACTTTCTATGTAAATTTAATAACCTGTCTCTTATACCAAGTGAATAAGTCTTATAGTAAAATCATGTATATTCTGGAATTTGTGGAAACACACATCTTGATTAGCTTTTCCTTTTTCACCTAAAAAAATGTAATTTGTCAAGTTATTTCCTATTCTATCTTTGCATCATCTTACATACAATGAATAATTAGCAAATATTTGAGTATAATCTGATATTTGAAAGCAAAAGACCAAGAAAAATAAACTTCCTCAAAAGAAACAGAAAACTGAGGGAACAAAAGGTCAACTTTTAAAGTTCTGATTTTGTCTTCAGAAAAAGTAGAAAAATATAGACTATTCCTAAAACAAAAATATAATTTTATAAATAAAGTACAAAAAAGTAAAAGTTTTTAGAAATCTGAATACAATTTTCAAAATAGTCATAATTATAACCATAGAAACATGAAAGGTAAACTTGGGGCTACTTCCCAAACTGTGGATCAAATATCAAGGAGAGTGAAAATATAGAACAGACAATAGAAAAGAACATTAATTCCAGATTCACAAAATTGGATTTATGGGAGTTTCAGAAAGAGAAACAGAAAAAAAAGAAATTTATCAAAGAACCAATGTGAAATTGTTTTCCAAAGTGAAATGGAGATACACATCAAAAATTTGAAAAATTATACTGTTTCAAGCAGGACAAATAATAAAAGACCCATATTCCAAATTTAGATATATTTTAAAATTTCTCCATACTGATAAAAATAGAGAATATCTTAAAACATAAAAATAAAATAAAGACAGGGATTAGACATTTAATTGAGTACTTTGGTTGTTAGAATGCATGAGGGAAATTTCCTTACAATTTTGAGGGTAATGTTTGAATCTACAATCAGATATGTGAGAGCAATATCATGAAATTCACCAAGATGCAAATTATCATAAAGTCTATCTAACAGATCTGCTTAGTCATAGGAAATCATTGGAAGAAGAGAGTAAATCAAGAAAATGAATGTAAATGATCCAGGGGAGACTGAATTTAGACTTGGAAAAATGAAGACCCCGGATGCCACCTGTGCAGCTGGACTTGAGGGCATTACATCCAGGCACATTGAGAGGGACTTCATGAGGAAGGTCTTGGAAGAATAAGGCATGACATGAACTACAGCAGGGGTCCTCACCTCCCGGTCCAGACTGGTACCGGTCTATGGCCCCTTAGGAACCTGGCCGCTCAGCAGGAGGTGAGTGGCAGGGAGTAAGTGTTACCACCTGAGCATCGCCTCCTGTTGAATCAGCAATGCCATATATTATCACAGGAGTGCAAACCCTTGTGTGAACTGCGCACACGGGGAATCTAGGTTGTGTGCTCGTTATGAGAATCTAACTAATGCCTGTTTGATGATCTGAGGTGGAACAGTTTCATTCTGAAACCATCTCGACGCCCACCACCATCCCTGGGAAAACTGTCTTCCATGAAACCAGCCCCTGGTGCCAAAAATGTTGGGGTCCCCTGAGCTAGAGGATATGTTTGAGAATTTTGAAGAAGCTTGGGTTATAAAGACAGATGCAGCAAAAAATAAATAAATAAATAAATAAATAAATAAATAAAAATAAAAAGTCAATTCATATGCTAGGAAAAAAAAATAATAATTACCCAAGAAAACGATAAGTAATTACAATGTTCTACTTAACTACAGTAAACAATATTCACAGAAGTATAGAAAAAGACACTAATTATTGATTTTATTCCCTTGAAAGGAAACAATAGATGAAATATAGAGTACTTAGGGTTGCAAACTGAATGTAAGCATAATCAACCTTGATATATGAAAATAAATATTCAGTTTACAGAGGTTGGAAGGTTAAAATGGAGACGGCGAGGAAAGGTCACAAGAATAAAACTTCCTTGTTATAAAAGCGTAAAACTTTCTCTTTTTTTTTTTTTTTTTTTTTGAGACAGAGTCTCACTCTTTCACCAGGCTGAAGTAAAACTCTCTTATCACGAAGGGATTTTTTTTTTTTTTTTTTTTTTTTTTTTTGCTAGGGAAGACAGAAAAATGGATGTTAGGTAGAAAACTAGTTATCCAAGCTACAGATTGATATTATAACCAATATAATAAGTACAAATAGGATTTTAGGGCTATTGAGCAAGTAAGATAAATTCTCACCCACCCTTGTAAAAAGTCAATAGTTTATTCAGCATATGAGTCCATTTATAATAGTATAAGCTCATTGTTTAAGGTTGATTATTTTTAAATATAGATATTAAAAATGTGAACAGCAATGATTATTTGTAGGGCACAATATTGGAGATAGATGCTTGGAAAAATATGTTTGCTTTTCATAAGCTGATTTTTGTATGATTTGACATTAAAATATTTACAGTTTAATTAGATTACAAAATAATTATAAGGGGATTATATTATTGATTATTCCTGTGTATTACTAAACTACCCTGCACACAGTAGCATTTTGTAGATGTTATCGTTGATGTTATAAATTAGCTTAGAGAATAAGCTAATTTGTTATGCCATGCATAACAAAGCTTTTGAATTATAGATTATCACTGAAGAATAAAATGTGATCTTCATTTATTCATCTTTTTCAAATGTCCATAGAAGCATTGTATAACTTACATACATGCTTTTCTTTTAAAAATTTATCATAGGCATTTTACACTATTTTTGGTAGTACAAAAGTGACTTTGATCTTATTATATAGGAGCAGTTAAATATATAGAGAAACAACACTAATAGTCATAATAATTTTATAAACAGCCATCTTAGTTGAATCTCTTAGGTTTTCCAAGGATGCATATGTAGTCATAACTAATATCTTTTACAAAGTTTCTTAATTGCCATCGGTAACACTTGCAACATAATGTTAAATGGTATTAATGACAGTGGATAGTTATATCTCACTTTGGTGGTAATGCTTCTCAACGAAGATAACTTCTCTCTCATTTTTTTTTAATCCATATTAAATATTTTCTTTTCAGAAAATGTCCACCCTTTCCCCACCCCAACATCTTCCCCATCTCTATCTCCATCTCCATCACTAAAGGCACTACTTTATTTTTCATTAGAAATGACTACTTTTCTTAAGTACTTTTTGTCAGGTATTGAGCTAATATTACTGTGCTTGTGATTTACTAACATGATACATTTTTGTAAAAAAGCAAACTAAGAATTTTAGCAATTGAAAGAGTTTAAATAGCAAGAAAGTGATCTGTTTCTTGAAACTTTAAAATAGTTTAGGCCAACATAGCTGTTTTTGGAAGGTCTTTCTTTGAAAGTTTCATCACAAGCCTTCTGTGTGGATGTCAGGAGACATTTAGTTGTACCTAGTCAACTTTAAGCAGCCACCCAGCTAGCTGTGGCTTATTCGAATAATTTCCTACCTCTCCTACCCCTGCCTTCTCTGATGACTCTCCTAACTGACTGGCATGGTGAGTGGAGAAAAATGGTCTGATCATGCTGTTCTTCACTCAGTAAAGAGAGATTGAGGGTATCCCCCATGCTAAACAGTTTACAATACCATAGCCTGGACTTGCCTACATGAATGCTTTTAAAGTTGTTTTAACTTCTTTACTTAATTTTCTTGTATCTGCCAGGTAATATTTTTCAGAGCATATGGTATGCAATTATGGCCATCTTAAAGATGAGTACAGATAGTTTTTTGTGTCTTCAATTTTTACTCATTTCAGTGGGCTTCAGAAAGTAAGAAAAATAAAATAAAAGAAGTAACTTAGGTCAGGCGCAGTGGCTCAGGACTGTAATCCTACCACTTTGGGAGGCCGAGGCAGGCGGATCACTTGAGGTCAGGAGTTCAAGACCAGCCTGACCAACACCGTGAAACCCTGTCTCTACTAAAAACACAAAAATCAGCCAGAAATCACTTGAACCCAGGAGGTGGAGGTTGCAGTAAGCCGAGATTGTGCCACTGCACTCCAGCCTGGGCAACAGAGTGAGACTCCATTTCAAAAAAAAAAAAAGAAGTAATTCAAAGGGGCTCCTTCCTGAAGTCTCCACACACCTTATTTCTGAACCTTATCTCTCTTTGACCTCCAGAGAGCTTGTGCTTTTATGTCTACCCATTTATGTAGCAGCTCTTCCTAATTCACTGGTTTGCGAATTGTTCTGGAACTTGGTTAATTTCCTTCCCCAGTCTTTTGGTTTCCTTTTGGCTCTTGTCTTAATCTACTTGTCTGAATTCCCCACATAGCCTTTATGAGTAAAATTTGCATATAACAGATTGAGTTGGGTGTTCTTGGGGCAGGATATCAGAGGGCGGTCTTGGAATTTCTTTAGTGCAACATTCTCAAAAAATTTACAGAGCTCTGTGCAGAGCAGCTTCCTCATTTATTTTGTATTTTGCTCCATGTGATAGTCTCTGGAATAAACTCTGCCATGCATAAATATTCCAGAAAAATTCAAGACACTATATGAGTTAGATCAGTTTGTGTCTTTGCTTTGACTTTGAAAGACAAATTCTGAACAAGGAAAAAGTATGACTTTCCATTTTGCTTTGAATCATGGCAAACAATGTGATGTGTTCCTCTTATTATTCTACATTGTAATATCCCATATTATATGCTTAGGTATCGTATTTTATAAATTGCTATAAATAGTACTGACTATGTTGTGTTAGGTATTCTTGAAATTTCACAGTGGTTTTTGAACCAAAGATGTATTGATTTCACAGGAATAAATTTGAGAGAAAAGTCTCTAATTTTCATTTCTTGCATTTTATTTATACAAGTTGTGGCCATTAGTTTAAGATAATTCATATGATTTTTATACACATTAGAAGTGTGAAGAGAACTGTAGGCATAATTGTTTTAGGGAAGGCTTAGGTTCCAGCTGTCTGTTATTACTCAAGTCCAAAAAGCACCGAGATCTGGCTACCTTTGAATGTTCAGGACCAGGACATACTTCTGCAGATCAAAGTCTGAGAGTCTAAATTTTTAAATCAACTTGCTAAGTATGCAGACTAATGAACTCTGTTGTTGTTTCATGCTTATAAATTTTTTACTGCTGTTTCACTGTGGCCACAGTCTGCTTTCCTTGATTTATTAATTTCTGTCTATCCCAACTTCTTTCACAAAATCACCTTAATTGACTACCATGTCACTATGGAAAAATCATGTACTCATGTTCCCAAAAGTTCTCCTTCCTAATGGTAGTTTTAGTATACTGATATTATAGTCCAGAAAATATATATGTGTGTATATATATGCATACATATATATGTATATTTTATTATGTATTCAGAAGAACACTCAGTGTAACATTTTGATAAGTTTGTTTTACATGTGCAGATTTCAAAACCTATTTTTTAACTCATCTTATTATCTAATGTGGGTCTTTTGAACTTCCTCACATGTTTCTGATGTTATTTTTTTAACTGTCTAGTCATGATATACAACAAGCTAGTATGAAAAGGAAAAGGCAAGAGCTCATCTGGAAAAGGAAATACAATAAACATTTAGGCAGCTCATGCCCTGCTCATGTCTATTAATGCTGTGTGTTTGTAGTGAAGACATTTGTTCTTGGTGTCTCCCTCTTCAGTAACCTTTTCACTCTTAATTCATTTCCTTAAAGAACATTTTCCCTGTCCCTATGTGTCTGTTAGAATTTTGATTATACAGATGATATTTCTGTTTACTCTAATAGCCAATTAGCCAACAAAACAGAGAGACTCAAGAAATAGACATTTAGCTGAATTTTGTCATTGGAAAATGAAATTTTGAATAGTGTAGCACCCCACTGACACCTGTCAAGTCAACTCAAGAGTAATTTATTGAGCTTGTTCCTTCATTTCTAACTCTGGCTCTATTTCTAACTTTGGCACTCTATGGAATACCAAAATGCACAGAAGAGGAAGCTCCTGCTCCAAAACAGTTTGTTTTTTTAATATTGAAAGCATAACATGCATGCAACACATGTTTAAAAAAGAGTGTAAAGGAGTTGAACATGCCATATATTCTGGTAGAGACTCCTAGAAAACAGAAATATTAATGTGGAAATATCAAGGAAAGGTACAACTAAGCAAATGCTAACAACTTCTCCTATGTGAAAGGAAAGTTCAATTAATAACATTTTATTGAACCTAAACTTTTATTTATTTATTTATTTATTTATTTATTTATTTATTTATTTTTTGAGATGGAGTTTCGATCTTGTTGCCCAGGCTGGAGTGCAATGGGTTGGTCTGAGCTCACTGCAACCTCCGCCTCCGGGGATCAAGCAATTCTCCTGCCTCAGTCTCCTGAGTAGCTGGGATTACAGAAGCACACAACACGACCAGCTAATTTTTGTATTTTTGTCGAGACGGGGCTTCACCATGGTGGCCAGGCCAGTCTCGAACTCCTGACCCCAGGTGATCAGCCCGCCTCGGCCTCTCAAAGTGCTGGGATTACAGGCGTGGACCACAGCGCCCAGCCTGAACCTGGGGTTACAGGTATGAAACACAGCGCCTGGCGTGAACCTAAGCTCTTATCAGTAATAAAGAGAATGGTAATTCCAGATATATTGAAGTGTGATAAAGTTTGCATATTAGAATGATGAAATATGATATATTGATATTTGTGCTGGAACTTTTGTAAATATGCATTTTGGTATACTAATGGATCAGATTAGCCCACGGTCTTAATGTTTAATTTGTATATTCAACATGTCTAAACCACTCCACTTGGATGTATTTTTACCTGCCTTTCTCCCACATATGATCTCTGCAATCATGATGGCTCATCCTTCAAATGTATCTCAATTTCATCACATTTCATTAACACAGCTACGCTAGCCTAAACCACTAACATCCCTGTCCTGCAGCAGTACATCCCTCATTCTTTTTGGTCTTCAGACATACTAACGTAAAATCCATCTATCAGGAAGTAGTCAAAGTGACTTTCTAAAAGCTTAGAATAAGTAATGTTGCTTCTCTACCTAAAAGCCTGCAAGGTTTCTCATTGTGCCCAAAATACATGCCAAAGACTTACCATGGTATACTGTATTGCAGCTTCATCTGATATTTCTCTTCTCCTCACCTTTCTCAGCCACACTGAGATGCTTGTCATTCATTGAGTACTGTGACCTTTTATGACTGATATCTTTACAACCTTACATAGACAGTTTTTTTCTATCTAGAGAGATCTCTCAGCAAGGCAGTGCAGCAGTTAATAATGTGGATGCTGAATCCTGACTTGCTGGGTTAAAGGCCTAGCTTTGACACCAGCTAAGTGCATGACCTTGGAAAATTGCCTAATGCCTGTGACTCTCAGTCTGTCAGTCAAATGAGGATAATAGTTGCACCTACTTCAGAGAGTTGTGATGGGGATCAAATGATTTTATTTGTGTAAGATGCTTAGAAGGTGGCTAAGTAGAGAAAGTGGCTGAATACTGTCTGTCATTGTTATCTTGTCATGAAATGCTCCCTCCTCGATTGTCAGACCACTTAAATATCACTTCTACAAGGTCTTCTCTGTCCACTTTATAAAATAGACACCACCCACTCCCTTTATTCTCTTAACCTTTTTATTTTTTGTCATAGTAGTCACAAGTAGTAGAACTTACAATATTTTATTGTTTATTATTTATCATATGTTTCACTCTATAAGTTACATGAGCACAAGGGCTTGGCCTTTCTTGCTCATCATTTTATTGCTAGTTTAAGGAACATTGCCTGGTGCATAATAAGTACATAATAAACACTTGTAAAATGAAAGAGAAAATGGAAGTTCCAAAATACAGCTGTAAAAATTGTAGTGATTTTGTTTCCCAGCCAATATTCCACTAAGTGCTGGGTTTGTGAAATATACAAAGAAAATCACAAAAATCCTGTGGCTCAGGTAATATTTTTCCCCCTCTGATCAAATTTCATTTCTTCAACATAGTGTGTGAGCAAGTGAAGAATCTGCTTGTTTACATGATGTGATATGAAACATATTGAAATCCGTCTCAACCGTGTTACTTCCAGACTTGAAACACACAGTTTCTACAATACCAATGTCTCCAAAAAGTCTCTATATACCCATGTCTTAAAGCAGCTATTGACTGTGGGTGAAGCCCTACTATACTCTTAGAAAGGAGAGTCCTTGGAGCTAAGACTCCAAGCAATATAAGCACAATATTTGAAATAATTGAGGAAAATATAAAATATTATCTGAGGATGGCCTTCAGAGAAATATGGGCTAATCTGGACTTTTAAAATATAACAAATTCAAACTAAAATTATTTGATGATAGTGCCTCAAACAGTTTAATGCTTAAACACCTTTCACTGTGCATAATAATGTCAAACCTGTACCTGGCTGCTTCAATAATAATTTACAGTTTTAATCCAGCTTCTTCACAAACAGAATTTTCCAGTATTCATTAATTATAAAAGAAAAACAAAAAAGTTAACTACTGAGTATAGATTGTGCATTATGTATTCTGTTCATGTTTTCTGACTTCACTTGCTATGCTGGTCATGTTTCTCTGGACTCTCTGCTGTGTATTAGAACATGTAGAATATTTGGAATTGAATCTCTAGTTTGTCAAATATAATTTAGAGTTTGTTTATGGGGTCTCGTTTCAAAAGTCTAATTAAAGATGGTTCTGAAACATAAAATAAGCTGCAGCTAAAGACAAGAATGATTGGTGTCTGAGCAGCACTGCTGTCATTCATGGAGTCTGCTGATGCTTGAGACATTACCCATCAATAATTTGTGTTTTTTACTTTTAATGTGCCCTTAATTAAAATGACTTTCTCATGCTTACCTGCTTAGATGACCTATAATTTCCCCAAGATATGGAAAATATCTGAAATAACCTCAAAGTCAGTGAGTTAAATATCTGTATGGATGGACAGCATAGTTATTGGGATAATGAAGCCCATGTGATCCAGTAATCACAAATGCTAGACTATGACCTGGCACAGCCATGGCCTGATCATCTTGCCCTAATCAAACATATCAAATATGTCTTCTTGATATTCACAGAAATGATGTTAGAGTGAATGGATGGGCGTGTTAATCATAATATCTCTAAATTTTAAAGAGCAATTTACAACATTTATCAGTGGATGTAGAGTCACCTAAGAGACAGGGTATATTATGAGTCCTTTTTACTAAAGGCTCATGTTTCTAGGTAGGAGTGTCAGAGAGTAGACAGTGAACATCAAACAGTCTAGGGCATATAAGGGCTCAGAAAATTGATACTCTGTTCCTTTATCTGAAAAAACAAAATGAAGTCATCTAATCCTCAGGAATAATAACAATAAAAAAAAGCTTTTAAGAACATCTTAGACAGATACTGCCCTATAGATTCACCTAGTAAGTACTGTGCCTGTGACCAGTTGAGTTACTACTTAGAAAGCAGAGCCAATGGAATCGACAGCTACATTATTTGGTTCTAATGAACTCTCCTCTCTCACTTGAATGTGAGGTAGTTAACTTAACTCTGTACCACATTATGTTTGTATTCCTCACCCTGGTCAACTATCCTTAACACCTGCCAGAAAAAAATAAAGAAAGAAAGAAGTAAAGGTTAAATGTGGGACAGGATGTTGTTGCCTTGGGTCATAGAATTGATGAGAAGAAAACAACAGGCAGCATAGAGCTCACAAAGCATGCCATCCATACCATTGCTCAAAAACAGAACTGATCTGGACACAAGAAATGCACATGGGAAAAAAGAGGAGCTGGGACAAACTTTACAGAGTTTGCACAGCCTGCGCCAAAACACGAAAAAATGGGCAAGCTCTGAATAGCTGGGGGAAATTTAAACTATGAAGGATAGGATTCTATTAGTCCAAGGTGCTCATAATTACCCGTGGAACTGAGCTGACTAGAAGTCCTAGAACAATGACTCTCAATAGAGGCAGACATGAGCAGGGTCTCTGTATTTACTCAAGAGCACCCTGAAAGTGAGCCACTCTGTGTGAAGTCCTATCCTGCTGCTATGTTGAAACCAAAACAAACGACAAAAAAGGAAATGTTAAGAATTGCTAAACAGGAAACAAAGGTTACTTTCGAATTCCAAATTAGCCAGAAAAATAGTGGGTTATCTGACGAAGGCAAATTAAAAAGAAAAAAAAAATCATTAACCTAGTACATTTTACTAAGAGATTTGATTCTCATTGTTTCAGTCAATAATTAGACTGCAGTACTACCTGAACATATTATGATGAAATGAATCCTGAAGTTATTTGCCTTATAAACAGATTTTAGTTATGGAGACATGACTTCAGGGGCAAATAACAATTAGTCTTGTGGTTATGTCAGGTTTATGCCTCTTACTACCCAGTTACAGTACAGCACCTCAAGTTGCTAATATCATTTCTTTTCTAGCATACTTTAGTTTTTTTATTATTAATTTAACCTGTTTGTCATTAAAGATGACCAAAATACCCTCACTCACTCCCATATTCCCACCTCAGTCACAACAAACAAACAAACAAACACCCCGAGCAATAAAAGTAGTAGTTCATGAAGACAGAAACCTACTTTGCAGTTTTAATCTAGGCTAACCCATGCAAGCTAGTCAGCCACAGTATTAAACTGAGAGCTGATAACAACAAGAAATAACATTTTAGATGCATAAAGGAGGTAAAAATAAGTTGGCAAAGGAAGGGAAAATGACAAAAGCTTTAAGAGAATTTAGAATTTCTCAAATGAAGTGAGGTTAACTTAAAAGAGACTATTTCTGGGTCTTATTTGCATTTGGTGGCAAGAAACAGTTAATGATTATTCTAGAAGAAAATTCCTAGAGGAAGTCCCCTTGTCTGGAAGTGGTACTTCAAAGTGTATACCTTAAATGGTCTTTGTCCTGCATTTGAATAGGGTACTCTAGGTACTGAGTTAGTTTGAATTTCACTCTTATATTCAGTTTCCCTTCCTCAATTGACCACCTTAACCAGTTTTCTCACTTCTCTGTTAGATCTGCTCTCCCCATCATTTTCATACCTACAGTTAACAATGATCTATGCACTGGGTAACTTTTCAATACCTTCTATTAATAAGGGGGAAAGACTAACCTGCTGTAAATAAGCACCCCACAATACTGTGAGCAAATTTAAAAAGAAAAACAATTTAGTCCCTTCTCACAAACAATCTCAAGGTTGGTCCTGATGCTAATTGTCATCCTGGGACTCAGTTTCTATTAACTTACAAATTCTATGATCCCCTAGTATGTTGCATCTTATGGGAAAGAAAAGAGAAGAAAAGTCCAGGCCACATTCAAAACTTTAAAGTTAAAGATGAGTCAGAAGTTGTATACATATATATATATATCGGCTTATATCCCATTGGCCGACATTTAGTCAAATACTAAATCTAAATGCAAAGGAAGTCAAAGAAATATTGTATTTTTCTGAGAAGGCCTTGGCTTAGTCAGTTCAGGCAGCTATAACAAAGTACCATAGACTGAGTGGCTTATAAAAAATGCAAATTTATTTCTTACCATTCTGGAGGCTAAAAGTCCAAGAGCATGGCTGAGTTCTGGTGAAAGTCCTTTTTTGGGTTTCAGGCTGCTGATTCCTCATTGGATCTTTACTTGCGGTAAGAGGATGACAGAGCTCTCTGGTGTCTCCTTTAAGGGTATTAATACCATTCATGAGGGTACCACCTATATGATCTAATTAACTCTCAAAGACCTCACCCTCTATTATCACCATATGAGGGTTAAGATTTGAACACAGAACTTGGGGGAGGGGCATAAACATTTAGTCTATGGCAGTTATGTTTCGGGCTACAAATTTATTGCTATAGGTTAAGGTAGAAAGCATTCCTTGGCCAATAAGTAGTCCTTACAATATGTTTATTTATGTAGAGAGTGATATAATGAGGAGTTCTTCAAACCCACCATGCCTATGTAATAGTCATCTATTGCTGCAGTTAAAAAGACACTCTGGGACATTATGGCTTAAAAAAACAAAGTTTGTTAACTAGCAATTTCGAGCATCAGGAATTCAGAGACTGGATGGTTCTGACTCCAGGCTTCTCATGAGGTTGCTAAAACCTTTACTCAGGTAGCATATGCTTCTAGGTTGACACACTTGCATGGCAGTTGGCTGGAGTTCTCAGTTCATTACTGGCTGTGGCTAGAAATCTCAGTTCCTGTCAACATAAGCCTCTCCACAGAGATTCCTGAGTGTCCTCAAGACATGCAAGCTGGCTTTCTTAGAGTGAATGTGTGAAGGGGAGAGGGATAGATAGGAGAAGAAGAAGACAAAGAACAAAGAAACAAAAAAAAGAAGAAGCAGAAAGAAAGAAAGAGGAGAAGAAGTGAAGGAAGAGGAGAAACAGCCTAAGATAAAAGCCATGGTCTTTTATAACCTAATCTCAGAAGTATCTTCACTTCTGCCATATGCTATCGGTCACACAGGCTAACCCTGTGGGGTACAAGTTGGAAGAGGACTATACAAGATTAGAGAAAGAGGTGGGGCACAGTGTAATCCCAGCACTTTGGGAGGCCGAGGCAGGTGGATCACAAGGCCAGGAGGTCAAGATCAGCCTGGCCAGTATGGTAAAATGCCATCTCGATGAAAAATACAAAAAAATTAGCCAGGCATGGTGGCATGTGCCTGTATTCCCAGCTACCTAGGAGGCTGGGGCAGGAGAATTGCTTGAATCCAGCAGGCAGAGGTTGCAGTGAGCCGAGATTGTGCCATTGCACTCCAGCCTGGGCAACAAGAGTGAGACTCCGTTTCAAAAAAAAGGTTAGAGAAAGCAGAAGATAGCATTATTGGGGGCCATCTCGGAGGCTGACTATTACAACTCCCAACATTATGTTCTTTCTCTTCAGAGGCTAAGATTAAGGATTCATGAAATAATTTTTAAATGCAAGATATTCAAGATATTAATGTTACTAGAAAACAAGAATATTGGTGTTTAGTTAAATTTCAAACATGGGAGAAAATCAGAATATTGGGTCTATGTATCACATAGGTAGAACTGTCACAGTCCTTTGCCACCAGTGAAATATTTGTTCTTCTTCAACAATGTTTCATATTCTTTGTCTTTTCTTGATTCCACTCCTCCAAATGCTAAATCTCATCTCCTTAGTCTTCTTTGGGGCCAATGACTGAGACGCAATAAATTAATTTTTTTGAAGTCATTAATGGGTTCCTTTTCTAGGAAAAAAAAGTGCTTTCCCTTGAAAGGGCTATTTTGAAGTAGTTATTTTAAATTAAACAAAAATCGAAGCAGGCCAAGTTATTTTTTAAAGTTTATTTTATAATTTATTTCATTCTATTGATGGATCTTTATCACCACTTATTTCACAGCAGTCTAAGCAGATTATTGTAAGCTTTGTCATGTTAGAGGGTCACTTTGGAGCACGACTTAACACTTTTCTAATCAGGACACAGGAGGTAGTATTGTTTCTAAGAAAACAGAACTGAATATCAGCAGATTTGAGTTCTACTCCTGACTGTACCATGAACCAACTCTGACTAGATTGCAATTAAGTCATTTAACCTTTTGGGGCCTCAGTTTCCTCATCTCTAACTGATGACTTAAGTACAGCTATACCTTAGGATGACTTATACACCTGAATTTCTCTTAATTGATTTAGGTTTTGGCCACCAAACAACTATTTTATCAATGTCAAAATGTGCTAAGAGATAGATTTATGTTACATGAATGAACACAATGCAAAATGCCAACAAATCAAGTCATACCAAAATCATGTCTAAGTCCAAGATTATATAAAACCCTTATACTCTCCACAGCTCAGCATCCTAACCTATAAAGTAAGGATTGATCTGTAACCTTTTCCTGACCAGCTTGATTGCAGAACCTACAGGGAACTAATAAAACTGAATCTGAATAGAATGCAAGTTCTTAATGATTAATAATAAACAGAGTGATCCAGGCCCAGAGGAGGCAGGCCACTCATTACCCTGAAGGAGAGTCAGAGAAATGTATTGCCTATTCTCTGTTTTCTTGAGTTTATGACTGTGACTACATTATTCTATCCTCTAACAAACTTGAAGAAAACTATACACAGGGTTTTTTTTTTTTTTTTTTTCTGCTTAAACTGCCTTCCAAATACTTGATATTAAACTTGATGTTAAAATAGAAAGAGATTAAAACCAGACCGAATTTAGCTCACTGGTTTCACCTCCCAAGGATATTTCTTGTCTTGTCTGTTTGCTTTGCACTCGCCTCTTTTCCATCTGCCCACAAATGTTCTTCATACTTAGAGTAGCCGCCATTTCCTCTAAAGACTTTGTACTCTGTGATGGCCTCTCTATGACCCTGGGTCCCATCTACCTCTCCAATATGTTTTGAATTCAAACTCTAAAGACAATTACCTCTGCCTCTTTCATATTGGTTGCTAGTCTTTTAGTTTCTTTATCTCTTCTGTTGTAAATTATTTATGCTTGTAATTCCATTATCTTGAATTGTTAAGGTTCTTTGGGATACTTGTTTATATTAAAGATGCTCTGTCAAATCAAAATGTGTGGCACAGCTTGCGTGTTCAGATGCAAATGCTCTTGTGGCATTGCTTTATCCCCTGCAGCTGAACTGGCATTGTTTCAAGATTGCATTTTGGAGACTTTATAAATTATTCTGAGAAGGAGGATGGACAGGAGAAGCAGGAGACCTGGGTTCTAGTCCAAGCTTTTCCATCACAGAACACTTTAGTGTAGTTTTTCATCTCAAATTCACTTAAACACTTACTAAAGACATATCATGAGTCAGTTCCTGTACTTAACTCAGGATACGAAGATAAACATGAATGGTTCCTTACCCTGGTGAGACACAAATGAAGAAAAACTGGCAATGCTATTCAAAAGGGCAGTGATTCAGTCTTCTATCAAGTGCTAGAGTAGCACGAGGAAGAAACAGACTTACTTATCTGCAGTGAAAAAAATTTTCCAAGACTACATCACAAATAAACTGAGATGCAGAAATCAGAAGCAATTTTCCAATAAAAAAAAAAAAAAAAAAAAAAGGAGTCAGATAAGATAGACGGGGCAACATGTGCATGGAATTAGAAAAGCAAGTGACAATTTCTTGTTAAATTGAAATCATACAGGCGGCTGGCTCCTCCTCCCACAATCAATTCCAGTAAAACTAAAGAGAAAAAGAGAAGTATGAATTTGAGGAACTATATGAAAGAAAGGAAAAGAAAAAGGAAGGAAGGAAGGAAGGAAGGAAGGAAGGAAGGAAGGAAGGAAGGAAGGAAGGAAGAAGGGAAGGAAGGAAGGGGGGAGAGAGACAGAGAGAAAGAAAGAAAGAGAAAGAGAGAAAGAAAGAATGAAAGAAAGAAAAAGAAAGCAAGGAAGGAAAGAGACTGATGGCTGTCTTGAATTTCTATGTATTTTAGAGATGAGGTATGTAGTGGGTGGCTGCAGGTGAGGTCTGGAGGAAAGAGTAGAGGGCTTTGGATGTATTATTAAGTTCAGTTTTTACCACTTCCCGGGGTTACCTTAAAAGAACCAGTGCAGGCCCTTCTTCCACACAGAGGTCATTAGCAAAATCCCAGGTTTGGAGTGGGTAGAATTAGGGCTTTGCAAAAGCCTACTGAGAAATCAATGTCAGCCACTCATGGTGTCGCCCTTTCCACTCCCTCCCTTCCAAACACAGCCTGTATCAAGAAAGCTTTCAGATTTTAAGGAGGTCAGGTGGATTATGACCTATTTGCCTCCTGCCAATATGCTGTTTTCAAGGAGTTTAAGGTGAGCCCTTGACCACAGGTTTTCTTCTGCACTGTGCCTATGCTATGCTTTCCTGTAGTTCATTTCCTTCCCTAACTTTTCACTCATCTAGAGGTACCTAAATTTTTGGCTGAATTTCTGCCCTTCCCTACCACACCTTAAAAGACACAGGATTGGATACAGAGAGGGAGTTCATTTATGTAAGATCACAGGCTAGTAAGTGGCAGGGATGGGCAACAGACCAGTGGATCTGATTCCAAGGCCTCATGTTATTCTACATGTATGTCACGTATTAATGTGTATACCCATCATGACATGGAGAAAATGACTACATGTACAGCGTCTTATACACTTAAGCTAAAGCACAGTCCCAGATAAATGATGGTCTGAGCTATGTACTGACCATTTGGGCACATTTAAACATGATGGTGTTTGTTCCTGGTTGGCAGAGGGGTGGGGGGACAGGAGGCAATGTGCGGGCTTCTCACTGCAGGCCAGAAGAGGGTATGAGTAGCTACACTAGAGCTGAAATCTGGCCTCTGGTCTTAGAAAAAAACAGCATATCTGAAATTCCCAGGGTAGGTATATGAGGAAGAAATTAAGCTTAATGAAGGGTCTAGGCACATAAGTCTATTCCAGAAGCACTGAGAAAGCACTAATTTGAATGTAAGAAAGTGCAGTGTTGCCCATCTCCCCTTTCTAGAAGATAGGGAATTTGGAGTTAGACACTGTAATTCTGGCTAAAATCCTCAGAATGAACCATGGGCTGTATATAAAAAGAAAAGGTGATTTGGAGCATGTGATAGACAAAACAATATTCAATTTAACAGTAGGTAGCCTTGATAAATAGAAAATTATCCATATTGCTGGGTGCCTCTGGACCCAAGGAAGAGAGCACAAGTGGCTACAAAGAAGAGCTGAGATGAAGTAAGAGAGATTTGCAAGTTTTACAACTTGAGGCAATGGATGCAGAAAGAGAAACCATTTTACGGAAACTTTGTTGCTGAACTTGTGGGCATGGAAATGACCATTTTGGTAAAGAATCAGTCCAAACACATACAAATTAAATTTTTTTCTGGCCCGTTCTCTATTAATTGACTTCATGAAACCTACTCTTTTTTTTTTTTTTTGGAAAATTCTTCTTCGTTTTTTTCAGTGTATACTCTGACTCTACTTTCACTCAAATGCTTTTGACTTCAGTTATTTGTGATTTTTCTCTTCCACAATGGCACAGATGAAGTCTCTTTTATTAAAATAATTACTTATCTGAATTTAAGATACACTTTACATGATATACCCATGACTTGTCAGGCTATAAAATTCTGAAAAATAAAAATAAACAGTAGTCTTATTATTAATTATATCTTATATTTGTATAACACTCTACAGCATGTAAAATATTTTGTATATATAATGAATATAAAACTCAATAAAACCTTATGTTTTAAGCAAACTTTATTAAATACATTTTATAATTCAGGAGGTTAAGCTTCCAAGAGTTTTGCAATTCAAGAGGCTGAGCTTCAGAGATTTTCAGATGGAGGTTACATAAAAATAACATTTTAGTGAACTCATACTAATACCTAACAATCATTCTGTTTCTTATAAGAAGTATGCAATGTAAGCCATCTCAGGGCAGGAGATCTGTCTTATTATTTTGTATACCATTGTTGCCTAGTGTATTTTCTGGTACTTAGAGTTAAATATTTGTGGGGTAAATTATTGTTTAATACAATTGTTAGTGCATAGATGAAAACTTACCTTTTGACTATAAATCTGCCTCAGTTCTTCTAAGAAAGCAATGCAGAACAACAACGTCCTCAAAAAATGTATTGATTATAAAGAAAGCAAATTGTCTTACTGTTTTCTACCTACCATGGCCCTTACATAATCAATTAAGCTTCAGATGAGAAAAACTCCAGGATTCACTTAGCCAGGGCCACTTCATAGGGAGCCACCCACCTCAACAAAAGCTAGACAGAACATACTTAAACAGTAATTCTGAAAGAAACTCATTTCCAAACACTTGAGCCCATGCCATAGGATGAAGAAAAAGGAAAAGACATGTAGAGTGTAGAAGACAAGTTTCCTTTAGGTGCCAAATGACCCATAGTCATTTCTCTCTATTTTCTTCCATAAATCAGCCACTTGAACTGTTCTCTGTTGCTCAAATATGTACTTCAGTGTTTGTATTTCTATTTATACTCTTCACTCTTCTTGGAATGCTGTTTCCCTGCTATCTTTCCTCTGTTTACCACAACCTTCCCTTTCCTTACTCTTTGTTAAAGTTCATGACAGATTTTCTCAATGAAAAGAAGCCCGGCCAGGCGCGGTGGCTCAAGCCTGTAATTCCAGCACTTTGGGAGGCCGAGGCGGGTGGATCACGAGGTCAGGAGATCGAGACTATCCTGGCTAACATGGTGAAACCCCGTCTCTACTAAAAATACAAAAAACTAGCCGGGCGTGGTGGCGGGCGCCTGTAGTCTCAGCTACTTGGGAGGCTGAGGCGGAGAATGGCGTGAACCCGGGAGGCGGAGCTTGCAGTGAGCCGAGATGACGCCGCTGCACTCCAGCCTGGGAGACACAGCGAGACTCCGTCTCAAATAATAAAAAAAAAATAAAAAATAAATAAAAAAAGAAAAGAAGCCCATTTTTTCCTGCACACTTTCATGGTTCTTGTATATTACAGAACTTATCAGAGTATATTTTATATTGCAATTGTTTGCATCACTCTCTTCCCTACTAGAAGACAATGAGTTGAGGGGAGGGGCTATCTCTTTTTATGTTTTTAGACTTTAAGTGGATATCATGGTATCCGACCTCTAGTAAAGGCTCAACAATTGCTGGATTCAATGAAAATAAATGCCGAGAGACACTCCGGCTCAGGGAAGTCCTTGTGTTTTGTTTTGTTCGTGTTTTTGTTTTCTAAAGTGCAATCCTTGCACAAAGCTAGCCCTTGTTCTCAAGAAACCTCATGAAAGCTGCAGCTTGGTTAAAGGGGCTGCTCAAGGAGAATGCCGACCTTTAACCTCTACCACATCCATCCTTTCATGGGAAGACTGTACTTTTGCAAAGGCAGCAGGCCAAAAGGAGGAATGAGAGACTGTCATTTGTGAGGTATCTGCTTTGTCTTAGGTGTTGTTCTCAGGGTAGTTCAGTAGAGGCATCTTGGAAAAACTTGAACAAAACTTAAGGGATGGGCTGGGGAAAGAGGCAGGAGCTCACACTTAAAGGGATCACATATAGCACAAATGACTGGCAGAGCTCCAACACCCACACGGTGGCCAGGGGGAAACCTGTGAATCAGCTCTGAGTTCTCAGGCAAAAAGGAACTAAGAGAAAACAAGGTAAGTTATGCCTGAAGCACAGATTGGGAGTTACTTCTTTTAAGGATTTATGGTGGTGGAGAAGTCCGGGACATAGAAAAATTGGAAATCAGGCAAGACCTTTATAAAAAAATAAAATAGGCAATAAGATTCAGGGTTAAACTTAGCAAGTAATAACAAATCACAATAAGATACATCTAAGAAATAATTAATTAACAAAAATAGGTCATTAAAATCAACATGAAAAATAACTTAAACAGTTGGGTGCAGTGGCTCGAGCCTGCAATCTCAGCACTTTGGGTGGCCAAAGTGGGTAGATCAGTTGAGGCCAGGAATTCACGAACAGCCTGACCAACATGGCAAAACCCTGTCTCTACTAAAAAATACAAAAAAGTTAGCCAGGTGTGGTGGTAGGTGCCTGTAATCCTTTCTCAGGTGGCTGAAGCTCAAGAATGACTTGAACCCAGATGGCAGAGGTTGCAGTGAGCTGAGATCACATCACTGCACTCCAACCTGGGCTCTGTCTCACAATAATAATAATAACTTAAATGTCTGTTTATAGTTAAGGTCATAACAGACAACTGTTTTTAACATTTTCAACTCTTGGACATTGAATATTTGAATTTTTTTTTTTTTGTTTATTATTGGCTCATTATCCAAGATCTGTATCATCCATGATCAAGCCAGACATAAATCAAATTTTGAATCAGAAAATGTCAAACTTTTGTGTCCCTGTTAATAGGAAGTTTCCTTATTATTTTAATCTCATGCACTTCTTTAGAACAGAATTGTATTAATTTTGACCCCTAGGGAAAGCACCTGTATCTAGTTTCTCTATTGTAGATTATTCCCCCCCAAAATTTATGTATCTTAATTTAACCAGATGCATTCAGTAATGATTCATTATTTTCTTTCACATTTCACACACAATCTATCAGAAAATCTAGCCATATTTATCTAAAAAAAAAAAAATCCCTCACCTTTTTACTACTTCTCAGAATCACTCTGACAGACTGTCTAATCCAAGCTTACATTGGCTCTCACCTGACTTATTAGAAAAGCTTCTAACTCTTCAGCCTAGCTCCCTCTCATCCCCAGACCAGTGCTGATTATTCTTAAAACCACAGCTAGAGCTAGCCTAGCAAAATGTAGTTAGGTAATGGCACTTATTTTTCCTAAATCTAGACCCTTTCTTAGAGCTAGATTCAATTGCATTTTATTTCTTTTTCTGGCATTTGATTGTCTGTTTAGCAATAGTATGTGTTGGCTTTAGAGGATAAAATAATTCTCGTTTGTGTACATAAATGGCATATCAACTCATCTTTTATAGATGTGAAGTATATTTTACTTCCAGCATATACAGAGACTGAGAGGTTCTTATTTATGCAAATAAGCTACTTCAAATACATAATACATAAGACACTGGCCTCAATTCATCACTGGTATGTTTTTAATGTAGAAAACATAGAATCATGCTAATTCTACTTCTTAATTCCTTTTACGAGTCATATTTCTTTCCTGACATTAGCCATATTTATTCACAGTGATGACAGTTTCATTTAATTCAAGCAATCTACAATACCTAAAATAAGAACCTATTTTTAAAACCTCTTCCTAATTTTTTTAAGATTAAATGCTGTTAATATTCCAGAGGCAATAGAAATTATTACGGTGAGTACACAAAATAAATCATCTAGCTTACATATTTCCCAATTTAAAAAAATAGTAACTCTATTGCATTTATATGAAGAATAATTATGACATTTTCGAATGTCCTGATGTTGATATCAACAACTTATATTTTCAGATATTTTTAATAGATTTTGTGAAGTTATCCCGATACTAAAGTCAGCCTAGAAGAATGTCATTGAAAGTAGTAACTGAATTTCACCATAATGAATGCATGAATGCCCTTATGTGAATTTGTGTATCAGATATTTTCCAGCATGGCATCTGAGTAGATTTGTCTGAAGGGAGATTTGTTTCAGACTAATTAGTCCAAGTTCAGAGGCGCACTCAAGCTGGAATCCTAGGTCTCAAAGGGCAATCTAAAGCCACTAGACCCCTTCCTGGTTTCAGTCTAAGTCATATCCCTACCTGACATCATTTACTTCCTACCTCCCTCACGGTGGTTATCTTTTCTAATATACAGACTCTACTACTTCTCCTCTGTGAAATTCATGCCAATGCATCTGTCCAGGAGCTCTTCTATATGTCTGTAAGCATTTTGCCACAATTTTTTGTCAGCCCACATTGTGAGCATCATTATTTACCCTGTTTTCACTCTGAGCTCCAATCACACCCGTTTACCACTTCTCAAGTATGCAGTGTGTGTTTTCATATCTTTGTTGATGAGGTTTTGTTTGTCTAAAATGCATTCCTGAGCCTCAAAAAATCCTCAATCTGTTTTTTGCATTTTTTAAATGCCATGTTTATTAATGAAAAACTCAGACCAAGCTGCCTTAAATCTTTTATTTTTTGAACAAGGTGAAATTGTAAATAAATAAAATGCAGAACAGTTGAAACAAGAAAATAAATCATCCGTTCCCATCATCTAGATGTATAAGGAAATGTTAACAGTGGTTGTTGCTTTCATCTTCCCCCCTTCTCTGAGTAAATTTGTTTTTCACACAGTTATTACAATATACTGTATATTTTATTTTTGTTTTCCTGTAACATTAGCTTGGGTATTTCTCTGTGCTATCATGAGGACTTTGAAAACATTGTCTTATGATTTCATTTCCTCCACTGAGTGTCCAAAGATGCTTACAGAGATCTCAGAGCCTTAAGTGTATTCCCATCTTCCTGTACATTTTCTTCTTCCCATGGGGAGGCTTGCTTATGCTCCCTTGGTATCCTTTAAAGAGAAAATCTGAATTCTAAATTATCTGTGCCCTACAGTTCTTAGCTATAGCACTGACTGTGGAGCTATTACAAATAAATTACAAAAGTACGATGAAGAGTGTCCCTATATCCCTCATTCAGTTTCCCTTACTCAACCACTTACATTACAATAGGGTATTTATTTACCTTATTAAACTTGGTTAAATGTCCATTGTTTCTTTTTTATATGTTTTTAAAAAATAATTTTTATTGTGTATAAGTAAGGTATACAACATGGTATTATGGGATACATATAGATAGCAAAAAAGTTACCATAGTAAAGCAAATTGATATATCCATCATCTTACATTGTTACCCATTTGTGTGTGTGTGTGGGGGGGCAAGAGTAGCTAAGTCTATTCATTTAGCATGAATCCCATATTTACAATCTAATTACCTATAGTCCTCATGTTGTACCTTGGATCTCTAGACTTGTTCATCCTACATATCTGCTACTTTACATTCTCTTATCTACATCTCCAATTCTGCTCTCCCCACCCTCACAGGAGTAACTATTGTTTTGTTTTCTATGTATATTTGATTTTTTTTTTTTTTTTTTTTTAGATTTCACATATTAGGGAGATCATGTAATATTTTTCTTTCTGTGTCTGGTTTATTTCACTTAGAATAATGTCCTCCCACCTTATCCATGTTGTGAGAATGGCAAGATCTCATTCTTTTCTGGGGGCTGTATAATATTTCATTGAATATAGGTACCACAGTTTCTTTATCCATTTGTTCCTCAATGGACATATAGGCTGCTTATCTTGGTTATTGTGAATAATGCCACAATGAACATGGGAGTGTGCAGATATCGTTACAAGGTGGTGATTTCATTTGCTTTGAGTATATGTGGAGAAGAAAGATTGCTGGGTCATATGATAATTCTGCTTTTAATCTCCTTAGAAACCTCCATACTATTTTCATAATGGGTGTACCAATCTACATTCCTACTAACACAGTACAAGAGTTCTCTTTTCTCCACAACCTAGTCAACATTTATCTTTTTACTTTTTTTTCTTCTCTTCTTTCCCCTCTCACTCTTGACTTCCTGATAATAGCCATCCTAACAGGTGTGAGGTAGCGTCTCATACGCATTAGATTTGTAATGTCCATTCTTTCTATCAATGTTTTTTTGTTGTTGCTATTTGTTTGTTTCAAAATCGAATCCAGGATCTCACATGAATTTAGTGGTCCTGTCTCTATAGTTTCCTCCCATTTGTAACAATTTGTCACTCTTTCTTGTCTTTCATAACATTTTTTCGTGTTTCTTCTTTAATATTTTTCAACTCACTTTTGAAGGGTCAGCTAGTATGCTGAATGTCCTTCAATTTGAAATTGCCTAACATTTTCTTAAGATGAGTGTTAAAGCTATGCATTAGTGGGAAGGACACAACAGAACTGATGTGCACTGCGCATCATTTCAGAGGGTACGTGATGTTGTGTTTTACTGGCAATATGAACCCCAAGCAGTTGACTAAGGTGAAGGCTGCCAGGGTTCTCCACCCTGAACTACTTTTTCCCTTTGTAATTACTAAACATTTTGGGGAACATACTTTGAGGTTATGCAAACATTCTGTTTCTGCTGAAACTTTCACCTACTTATCTTAGCATTTATTGGTGGATCTTGTCCAGGAATTTATTACTGTGATGTATTAATGGTGATTTTCTATTTCCCTCACTTTTTATACATTTATTAATTGAAATTTCTTGCAAGAAACACTTGGCACATCTCCCTGTCCCCCCTTTTTTTTTGAGTCAGAGTCTCACTGTGTCACCCAGGCTAGGGTGCAGTGACATGATCTCAGCTCACTGCACTCTCTGTCTCCCAGGTTTCACCAATTCTACTGCCTCAGCCTCCTGAGTAGCTGAGATCACAGGCACCTGCCACCACACCTGGCTAATTTTTCTATTTTTAGTGGAGACAGGACTTCACCATGTTGGCCAGGCTGGTCTTGAACTCCTGACCTCAGGTAATCCACTCACCTTGATCTCCCAAAGTGCTGGGATTACAGGCGTGAGCCACTGCACCCAGTCTCCCTGTCCACTTTTATTTATTTGTTTATTAAATATTTATTCATATAAGTATGAACTTACAGATTTTTTTTTAGTACATTCTTACTTTCTGGCACTGCCAGAAGCTCCAGGCTTGTCTTTATTTTCCCTGCCCAAGCCCCAGAATCAGCCAGTTTACTAAGCAGCTCTGATTCATTGTTGTTGAGGATGGTATTAGAAGCCAAGATCTGGGTGCTGGCTGTGCTCATTGCTAATGGATGTCACTGCTTCTAGTCTCTGTCAGTGGATAGCACTACATTTTTGAAGCACAGGAAGGCATTTTAGAGAAATAGAAATGCTTCCACAAAGACTTTCGTATGTATGTATATGCACACGTAAACTCATGCATATACACGTTTACATTTATTATCTGTATCTATTTATCTTTCTGTATGTGTGTGTTTTCATACAGTCTATACTGATACCTTAAGCTCCAGTCTAAAAACACAGGATTTATTCTAGTTCCTACTTTTTCCTTCATTGTAGATGCTTTCTCCAGCAGTGAGAAACATTACTTTCATTATTTACAATTTATTTATTCAACACCAGTATATGAATAAAATGGTTCTGGAATTCCTAACCCATATCCCTGTGAGAAAACAATGTACCAACTAGGACACGATGTTTATGGTCAGTTCTCTTTGTTTTAGCCTCACAGTATCCTTCCTGATTCATGTTTGCAACTCACGGCTCACATCCTCTGTGAGACCTCCTCCCATCAATGACTCCTCTGCCTGGGTTTCCATGGATATGAGACCACAGTTTTATGAGGTTCCTGTCGACCCCTGAGTTATAGAGAGAGGAAATACCCATCTCTGCCCTCAAGGAGTTTGTTGCCTCAAAACTGGTGTTGTCTTTCTGTTTGCTCACAATACTGGATCATGTGGTCATAACATAGTACCCAGAATTAGAATGATTTTCACAAATGTTATGTCAATAAGTAAACGAGTGAATGTATATTCTTCGTTTTTTTTTTTTTTTTTTTTTTTTTTTTTTTTGAGACAGAGTCTCGCTCTGTCACCCAGGCTGGAGTACAGTGGCGCAATCTTGGCTCACTGCAAGCTCCACCTCCAGGGTTCATGCCATTCTCCTGCCTCAGCCGCCCGAGTAGCTGGGACTACAGGCACCCACCACCACACCTGGCTAATTTTTTGTATTTTTAGTAGAGATGGGGTTTCACTGTGTTAGCCAGGATGGTCTCGATCTCGTGACCTTGTGATCTGCCCGTCTCCTTCCCAAAGTGCTAGGATTACAGGCATGAACCACTGCGCCCGGCCCAAGTGAATGTACATTCTATGTAAACAAGAGAAAGAAAGGGGTCTGGAAAGTCATATAGGGGCTGAAGACACAGAATCATTTGATGGTTAGGAGTCCTGACTTTGGAGTGGCACATACCCAGGTTTGAATTCCAATTCTGCCATATACTGCTAGCTGTGAGAACTTAGCTGCATATGATTATTAGAAAGAATTACAAGTATAAGATAGCACTGAAAAGAATACATTGGTGCAATCAAATTGCACAGTATGTTTTAGAAAACCCAGCAAATGTTAGTGCTAGCAAAATCTATGACAATCTAGTGGTTATATGGGAGATTAAGATATTCCCATCATTCAGAGATACAAACACAATGTTAAAGTTAAAATAATTTAGGTCTATACACACAGACATTTAGGTTTAATTCACTTGGCATCATTAAATTTGAGTATTGCTCATGAGCTTGTTTTTTCCTTAAGAAGATAAAGTAGAATTATTTAAATTCCTTTTCCCATTCTAGCCAACCTTCAACCCCAAAGTGATTTTAGACTATTGCTGGTTATGGCTGATATGCAAATTACATTTGTGAAAGGGCAATTAGCAGAGCCCCTTAGAAGACACCAATTATTGTGCTCTCTTTTATTTTGTATTCCTCTCTCCCTGTACTTGGGCTTAAACTTGCAAACCCTTCTCTGAGTAGATAAAAAGCACCTGCTTCAGCTACAGGTATTTTCAAGTTTTAGTGATTCGTTTGAGTAGACATCAATGAAATATTCCATGAGGTGTTCTGGTGATCATTAAGGTGACTAACCATATAAAACTTGATGGTACTATATGTTTCTTCTTATATGATTATGATGCTTGCTGAGGATGAACTTTGCAGAATTAGGAATAATAATACAAAGGCTATGAGTTCTTTCCTCAATATGGATCTATTTCCACAGCTCTCTGTTTTTTCCATCATTCCTAATCATAGTGTCATAAACCTTGACTTGCTAGATATAGTCAGACAGACCAAAAACTATAGATTCTCCAGTAGTGTCTATTCCACAGAAGCAAGCACACTGAGGACATACTTGAAGTCTATGAATCCCATGAGGCCCTGCACAACTAACCATCCTTTTCATTCTGAGGTGAGGGTTAGCTGTGAATACATTTCGTTGAAGGAAATGTTAAGAATCTATAATGATGAAACTCTGATTTTCATAATTGCATAGTAATCTAAATAAATAAAGGAAAATTATTTACAGAGAGGACATATGCAAAACGGTGAACAAATATAAGGGGACTTCTTGTGACCGTGCAGAGACCAACAGCTAGTAGCACCAAAGCTGAAAGGATGAGGACAGTGATACTCAAAGCTTGAAACATGGACCATCAGCATCAGCTTCACCTGGGAATTAATTAGACACTCAAGTTTTCAGAATCCACCCCTGAATTAGAAACTCTAATTGAGATTGGTGTGCAGCAATTTGTTTTCACAGGTGACTCTGATGCACGATAATGTTTGAGAAACAGTGGACTAGAGGAAGCAGAGGTAGCTGGTGCCCAGAAGAGGAGGGAATTGTATAGAACAATGTGATTTACTGAGGATTATAGCCCAAGTTAGGATGAACATACATACAGATTTGTGCTAGTTGAGCTTTATCCCTATTGCGCAAGTAGAACCATTAGTAGTGCCTCTTTCACTTTCAAGTATGTTCCAGTTTGGAAGAGAAATTGTGTGGTCATCCCATACAAGTGTTGTGTTGCAGCAAGAGAGCTAGGGAAAAATATCTGCCTCACTCTCCTCCCTCTTTCTTGTCTTACGGAAGGGTCCTCATTATCCAAATCCTTCTGAATCCTACTGGCATATGAACTCTAGACATAGTTTACGTAGGCCAACTATAATGGACACAAAGCAAGGTGGAGAAGGGGAAAATGAACCTGAAGTGGCAAATGGAAGCTGTTTGTTATACCTAATGTTTGTTTTCCTCATTGATTCCAAAGAAAAATAAGAAAGCAATGAATTCATTTGTTTCTTACTCCATTACTTCATCTCTTCTTCTATTGAATCTTCAATAGATGGCATTTTTTTTCCCAGCTAGCAAATTATTTACTTCTAAAATTTTTGTTCTTCTATTTATAAAATACAGACAAGATCAAGATAATAAGATGTTCTCTAAAATGTTATTTCTTTTAGATTAAATATATTGTACTTTAACTCTGATGTCCTCAAAATCCAGCTTTTAAATGTTATATTGTTTCATCAAAGAAGGCATAAGGTCATAACCTCTGTATCACATGTGACCATATTCTTTATTTGTGGGCTTGAGTGATGAACTACAATATTTTGATTTATTTTAGATAATTTAAACACATTGCAAATGTTGAACTGGTATCAGCTATGGCTAGCATTTTTCTAACTCTTTGTCAGTCTAGAAAGTTGGCCACAGTTTCTACCCATTCCCATGAGTTGCTGCTCTCTCTTCTGTTTCACTTTGTGTATCTTTATTTCGTGCAGCCTCAGTCTCACTGACAATAATTTAAGTGCAGAAATCTGCTTTTACATTGTTATTATTGGTGTCTTTAAAGAATTTTGCTCAATATTGAGAGGGGAGTACATCCCAAACTCTTTCTCCATCATCCATGTAGGCTTATGGCAATACATCCTGTTTGGCTCCACAGAGCATGGCACTATCTAAAATGCTCTTGCTCATGTATTCATTGTTTAAATATTTATATTCATTATATTATAAACTGGGGGAAATAATCTGTTTTGCTTATTGCTGTAGCCTTTGTGGCTAGCATATGGTAAATGTACAATAAATAATAGCTGAATTAGTTAGTAAATACATGAAATAATGAATAATTGAGTAACACTGTATACATATTTTACCTCTTTAGTTTTTTCCTCACTGATCTTACCAATTTTTAAAATTCCTTCTTCTATTCCTACATCTCATCTTTGCCCTCCTCCTTTCTCTCCCCTGTTCTTTCTCTTCTATTTCCTTCTCCTTCTCCTCCTTCTATTTCTCATCTGTCTTCTCCTTCATAGAAATATCTTGTATGTTCAGGTACCCTTGGAGTTTCACCCTAAAATACTTACCAATTTTTTTTTTTTTTTTTTTTTTTTTTTTTTAGATGGAGTCTCACTATGTCGCCAGGCTGGAGTGCAGTAGCACAATCTCGGCTCACTGCAACCTCCGCCTCTCGGGTTCAAGCAATCCTCCCGCCTCGGCCTCCTGAGTAGCTGGGACTACAGGAGTACGCCACCATGCCCAGCTAATTTTTGTATTTTTGGTAGAGATGGGGTTTCACCATGTTGGACTGGATGGTCTCGATCTCTTGACTTCGTGATCTGCCTGCCTTGGCCTTCCAAAGATTTTCCTAGTTTTTGTTTAATTCAGGGCTTCCTCTAAATGGAATTCTTATGGAGTCAATTTTTTATATCTCGTACACAGCAATTATTTATTGAGCGCCAGCTCTATTAGTGCTGTACTAGCAAACATTGATAGCAGGAGGCCTGTAGCAGACATAATTGCTATTCAACATGGTGGGAAAAGGAGATATTAATCAAATTATAAATTATGTATTTGGATCATTATTACAAGCAGAGATTAGTGCAATGACGAAAAGTGATAAGAAACCATGAAAGCATACTATCGAAGGAAAGATGTAGTCTAGAGATTCACAGAGGGCTTTCCTCGGCAGTGAATCTGAGTAAAGAAATGAAGAAATATGAGAAGTTTATGAAGCCAAGAGAGACTGAAAGTCTGCTTGAAGTAGAGGAAACAGCACATGCAAGGTGCTGACTTAGAAGGAAACATGGCAGACTGTAAAAATTAAAATACTGGTGGTAACTGAAGTACTGTGAACAAGAGTTAGACAAGGGTAAGGTCATATACAATTACAAAATCATGTAAAATCAGATTACATATTTTAACTTCCTTATCAGTAAAACAGAAAGCCATGTAAAAGTCTTGACTGTTGACTTTTAAATTAAACTATCCCTTCAGCTGCAATGCGGTGTAGAGAACAGATTAGAAAGCACCATAAATAGGTATATAGAGACCAAGTAAGAAACTTTTGCAGTTATCCAGGTGAAAAACGATGGCAGCTGATGACTGCAGAGATCAAAAGAACGGACAGATTTCAGCAGTCATTCAGACGAAAAATAAACATGACTAAATGAGAATTGTACTTCTAGGACGGCTGTTTTCTGGGCACTGTGTTATTCAGAGAACACAGAGTTGTTTAGGCTAGCCGCCCGGAAGGAGTAGTGATCTTCAGCTGAAGGACGTGCCTCCTCAAAAGCGCAATACAATCCCTGGTATCCCATAAGTAGTACAGTGTTTTTCTGTTTCTCCAGCATAATGTAAGCCACTATTTAAAATGTATAAAATATGTAAAGTTAAAACAGTGACTAAGGTCAGACTAAGAGTTAAAATACTATATATAAAAAAAAAAAAAAGGAGAAAATGCTAGAGCATTTCATTACAAAAATAAAAAACAATTTATTTTTTTCCATGCTACTAGGGAGAAGCTTTTAGATTTTTTGGTTTTTCTTTTAAAAACAATGTGGGTATGAACATTTATTTCTATATCTCCCAATGTGCTTATGTGAGGGTTTCTTAACATTTACACTTCAGCAGTACAAAAGAGTGCTTTACATCTTCCCCTAATGTTGGAATTGGCATAGTTGAAAAAAAAAAATAAACTGTAAATCTAATAAAAATAAAATTGTATTCCATGTAATATTTTATTTTTATGAATAATTTGATTATTTTGCATTACCATCATTACTGTTAAAGTTCTGAATCTTGACAACTGTTTATTAGTCAATCATGTTTCTTCCATAAATTGCTTGTTTGTATTTTTTGTGTACTTTCTATTGGGTTGTGTGTGTGTGTGTTTGTGAGTCTGATTGATTCGTAGACTGTATTATATATAGTCTGAATTTTGTCTTTCTCATACCAGTAAGTGGTAAATATTTTCTCCCTGTTCTGGTTGTCTTTTCATATTTTCTGTTATATTTGGGTAGATTATTTTTTATTAACATTAAATGTGATCAGTTTTATTTTATACTAAGTGCCTTTCATCTCTTTTTTGAGAAATTCTTTCATTTCCCAAATATATATTGATATTCTCTCATATTTTGAAGTTTATTTTTGTATTTATTAATTAATGCACTTGGAATTTTCATTATATGTTGAGAATGACTTAATTTTTTTTAAATGTGGAAACCAATTATATTAGCACTGCTTGTTAAACAATCTTCTTTCTCCAGTCTTCTACACTGCCACCTAATTTACACATTAAGATTTAGGCATGTAAAATGTTTCTGGATTTGACTTTGTTACATGGGTTTATATCTGTCATTTTCCTTCATTTTAATTTCTATCATTTAATGATACATCTTGATCTCAAAGTAGGACACACACACCTTGCTCTTATTCAAAATCACTTTATTATTGGCACTTTAATTATCCACATGTCACTTAGAACTAGTTTTTCAGTTTTCTTTGGTTGTAATAGTATTATATTTATAGAGAATTTAGAAATAATTGACATTTCTAAAATATAATCACCCTCCTCATGAATGTAGGGCATTGTTCTTTTATCTTAATCCTTTTTCAGTAGTATTAATTTTCTTCATAATTCCATTCAGGTTTCTGTTAGTTTCACATTTATTTTAACTCTGAGTCAAATTACATAATTTTAGGTCTTTTAAAATATAATTTTATTTTCTAATTACATGCTTAATATGGGTAAATTCTCTTATTGGTTTAAATGTAGAAGAAATAATTATCATGCCTACAGATAGTAATATTAGACTTTCTATTTTTCTAATCTTCATATATTTCATTCATTTTTCTTGCTTCAGTTCACTTAAGGAACATCTAGGAAAGTACACGTTAAAAAGAACATTAATATTGGCAATTATTATCTTATTCCTGATTCTTAACATAAAGTCTTTAAGATTTTACCATAAAGATAAAAATTGCTGGTTCATTTTGTATTTTATCAGGCTGAGTATATTTTCTTCTAATTAAATTTTTAAAGATGTATACATATATATGTAACTATGTTAAATAAATGATACCCATTTTTCTGCATTTTACGATAATACGCTTCTTTTCTACTGTGTGCAAATAAGTTAAAAATATATGGATATATACATATACATGTACAGTCATAGGCCCTCATGGTTTTGATTTGATGATTATAAATTTAGGATTTTCTGTGTGTGTGTGTATGTGTGTGTGTATATAAATATATATATATATATACACACATATATATATATATATATACAACTTTTTTTTTTTTTTTGAGATGGAGTCTCACTTTGTTGCCCAAGCTGGAGTGTAGAAGTGTGATCTCTGCTCACTGCAACCTCTTTCTCCCAGGTTCACGTGAGTCTCGTGCCTCAGCCTCCCGAGTAGCTGGGATTACAGGCACACCCCACCATGCCCAGCTAAGTTTTGTATTTTTAGTAGAGATAGGCATTTCACCATGTTGGCCAGGAAACTCCTGACCTCAAGTTGATCCTCCTGCCCCAGCCTCCCAAAGTGTTGGGATTACAGGTGTCAGCCACTGCGCCCAGCAGCTACATGTATATTTATAAGTAATATTGTTAACTAATTTTTTGTATATTGTGATGGCTAATTTTATTTGTAAACTTGACTGGGCCACTGGTTGCCCACATAGTTGGTCAAATATTTTCCTGAGTATTTCCATGAGAGTGTCAGGGTGTTTTGGATGTGATTAACATTTAAATCTGTAGACTTAGTAATGCAGACTGCTCTCCCTATGTGGATGAGCCTCGGTCAGTCAGTTAAAGGCCCGAATAGAACTAAAAGCTGAACCTCTTCTGACTAAGAGAGAATTCCTCCTGCCTGACTGCTTTCAAACTGGGACATTGGCTTTTTCTTACCTTCAAACTTGAACTGAAACATCAGTTCAACCTGGGTCTTGAGTTTTTGGCCCTCAGGACAGGAACTAAAGTGTCTATTCTCCTTGTCCTCAAGCTTTTCAGCTCAACTAGAATTTGCACCATTGGCTTTCCTGGGGATCCAGCTTGTTGACTCACCCTGCAGACATTGGGATTTTCCAGTATTCATAATCATGACAGTGAATTCCTTTTAATACATTTCTTTCCATATATACATCCTGTTGGTTTTGTTTATTTAAAAAACCCTGGCTAGTAAATCTACTGTCCTTATCTAATTTGGGTGTAAGGTTATTCTAGTCTTATAAAACTAGTTGAAAAGAATTTTTACTCTCTTTTCACTCAGTGGAATAGTTTGCATAATATAGGAATTATTTCTTCCTAAAATTTGTGTGACACTGTCAACAGAGCAGCTTAGGCCTTGTGTATTCTTTCAAAACCTTTTCACTTTCTTTAGATGCCAATATGGTTAGAAATGGACATTCTGGAAAACACTCTCGCCTTAATTACTGAACACTGCTCAGTACCTATGTTTTCAAAGATTTTTTTTTTAAAATAATATCCTCTTATGTTGCCTAACTCTTCTCTTTTTCTAATGAAATATGACCTTTTTAATAATGATAATTAGGGTTTTTCTCATTTTTCCTGGTCAATCTTCCAGAGGCTTATCTATGTACTTTTTTCTCTTAAATAATATACTTACAGTCATTTTCTCCTCTTTACTGTATGTTTTATATTTAGTTAATATTTACCACTATATTTAATTCTATTTCTTCTTGCAGTTATTACAATGTTTCTTCCTTATTCTAACTTCCTAATTTAGATGATTATCCCAATAAGCATTTAAGATAAAATTACCTCGAAGTACTACTTTAGCTGTACCCACGTGTTATGTTATATAGAATTTTCATGTTTTTCTTTTGATTAAATTTATAAATGTTTTAGTGATATGGTTTGGCTGTGTCCCCACAACCCCCAAGTCTCACCTGGAATTGTAATAATCCCCACATGTTAAGGGTAGGGCCAGATGGAGATAATTGAATCATTGGGCTGGTTTCCCCGATACTGTTCTCGAGGTAGTAAATGAATCTTAGGAGATGTGATGGTTTTATAAATGGGAGTTCCCCTGCACAAGCTTTCTGGTCTGTCACTATTTAAAACGTTCCTTTACTCTTTGTCTTTTGCCATGATCATGAGGTCTCTCCAGCCATGTGGAACTGTGAGTCCATTAAACCTATTTCCTTTATAAATTACTCAGTCTTGGGTATGACTTTATTAGCAGTGTAAGAATAGACTAATACATTTAGTAAAATATTTATTATTGAATCCAAGACCTATTTAGAAGGAACTTTAATAATTCTCAAATATAAAAGCTTATGTAAAATATCTTTGGTTTCTGAGCATTTAAAGGAGTTATAGAGAGTATGAGCTTATGACATATGGTCCTTCAAATTTATTGAGCATTAATAAAGTACCTCCCATTCCATTTTAAGAAAAATGTCTCATGTATGAGTTAGAAAAAATTTTAACCTTATAATTTGCAAGTTCTGTGTTCTAGAATGTCTGTTCATAACTTCTGTATATCCTCATTATTTTTTGTATTTAATGTTTTTCTTTCTTTCTTAGAAAACTCTTCTCCATTGTGTTGATAAATTCAATAACATGTTCTTGAAATTTCTCCTATTAGGTATATTTTTGTTTTATATCTTTTGAAGCTATGTTATTAGGCATAAAAGAGTTTAGAGAGTTTTTATGGCAAATTGTTTATTACTATGCATCAATCACTGTTTTCGTTAACACATCTTTTATTGTTATAAAGTCTTTTACTTTGCTATTAATATACCACATTAATGTGGGGGTGGGTAATATATACATCATATTCCTTTGGCTATAGTCTTATTTTCAAACCTCGTATACTTTATATTTTATGTTTAGCTATTTTAAAAAGCATAAAATATCAAAATTCAAATTCAGAGAATTCAGATATTAATTTTAAGAAATATAGATTACAACAAAAGTATATATTAATATATTTGCAGAAACAAAAGCAGAATTGTATAGTTCCCCTGGACATTTAAACTGATGTTTTCATCTTGAAAGTTTCTTCTTTTTATACAATCTTTAACTTTCTGGTTATTTTCTTTAGATGCACAGAAGACAACCTGGTTTGTGTGTATGCCCTGAATTACAGTTCTTTCCTCCCAAATACAACATTTAATTTCAATGATTCATCTCTATATTTTATTTGAGTTTGATACTACCTCACTTCTACTAAATGTAGGCAACTTTGCCAAACATTGGATATGTAAACATTGGAATATACTCTCCACTTTTGAGGGCCTTTGGTCTAGTTGTCTAGGCCATTCATGCCTGTAAAAATATAAATAACAATAAAAGCACTGCTTTATTTACTATACACAAAGTGACAAATGAATGGTCCACATAGCTAACTGCTAAGAACGTTCATTATGAGCCTCTTCTTCAAGCAGACAGATACTTAATTTTTATGTCCCTCAGGGTTCATCGTTTGCAGTTTTCCTTTCTATTCAGCACAACTGTGGCAGCTGGAGTAATGTTTAATTTGAAAAAAACAGATCATCAATGTCATTCTGCCATCAGCTGGATCATCTGTTAGAAGTGCTTAAAAGTTGCAATTTTATGGATGTGTGGGTGTATTAAATTCCAAACAAGTTCAGGTCAAAACATTTCTCTAAGTAGGAAAACAAATTAAAATTCCATCGCCTAGAAAACTTAAAAATACAAGAATCTGAAGCAATTGTTATTTTTTAAATTAACATTCACTTTGACATTTTCAATAGAATTGGGTTGCTTTCCTCTGATATGTATTAGTAAGTATAAAGAAAAAAAATGGATATTAGTCAATGGATAGCAAGAGCAAAGTCTAATCCTTTCTAATCCACAGAACAGTTTCTGAAATAACAAACATGCTATTTAGTATGAAATAAATTATAGCCCCTACTCTAAAAGGTAACTTACTACAAAAATAATTAACTTTTCATAATCTACTAAATTATTTGAATTTCTGTCCAGATAGAGATGTATAGGGATGCATTCTATAAATCCTTGTTTTTACCTTACCACAGAATTGCTTGTTTTTCTTCCAAGTTATCAGCATTCTGGCAATTGTCTCTCACTGTCTCATCCTGCTTATTTTTAATTTTCTCTAATGTCTTTGAAAAATCGGCCTTTAGTTTAGACATAACAATTTTCTTCTGCTTTTCCTCATGCAATTTATTAATGCTCAGCCATAGGCTTTGAACAGTTAATTTAGTGTATGGAATTGGTTTATATTTGTTTCATTTCTCAATTCACCCCTTTCTGTCACTTAGGTCCAAACAAAGGGCAACTGATCTGTCATTCTGTGATTCTGGAAAATTCTCTTCCTCTCATTCCAGTGTCCACTGATATTTATCACATGCAAAACACTGAGGGGAGGTTTAAGTACATCTGCTTGTGGCCTCCCATTACTTTTACATTTGAACTGTTCCCTGATTCACTCAGTTTTGAATTTGTTGAAAGAAAAAGTAATCCCATGTTCCTGTTTCTCTAAGAAAAGATATATCAATTCGAAGAAACATATTGATTTGAAGAGCTTCAGAAAAAGTTGTTTTATTTGTAACCCCTCTTCTTTTTATGACTCCACAGTGATTCCGTATCTGCTATTGACAGGGTGGCCATATGGCGAAAGACCTACAGTTCCACAGCCCTGATGTGGTCTTCTTTCTTTGTTCAGAGAAAGTTTAAAACATTTGCAGAACAGCAAAGCTCTGATTCAAACTGGCAACTGACTACCAATCCCAGCATGGAATACAATTGCCTGTCTAAATTTCACATATCATAGGATTGAATTCAGGAAAGGGGTATATCTATGATCTAACTGCTGCTAGAATCTGAAGTGAGCATAGAAACTGAAATAAGACTAAAGATGATTACATACCAAACAAACAAAAAGGCAAAAGCAAAAGTAGTTTTGAATATGTGCCATTATATGGAAATGGGGATGAGAATTCTTTGTAATAAAAAGTTCTGTTTAATGAAACATAAGTACTATAATATTATCCTGGAAAATATTAAAATTTTAAAAGTACTTTTCTAAAAAATATTGAAACATTTATCTGATTCTGAACGGAATATACACTCTTTTTTCTCATTAGACTTCCTATTGTCTCATAAATGTAAAGTGAATGTTTTGTTTTCTAAATCTTCAATTTATACACTTAGTAAAATGGTCTGAATTAACACAACACACACAGACATACACACACACAAGATTTTTTATATCCTTGGATAAATCTTACATTCTTGTTCTGTGTTTCTTACTGAATTGTCTCCCTAATATTTGGACAGAAAGCAAATAAAATCTACTGTTAGGTTAAAGACCATATCCACTGAGATATGTTTTATTCAAATATTTTTTGCAGTGTTAATGGGCAGGTATGATGTGTACATGAGTAATTGGGGGAAGGGGGCCTCAGTATTTTCTTTCTTTTTTTTTTTTTTTTTTGAGATGGAGTTTCACTCTTGTTGCACAGGCTGGAGTGCAATGGTGCGTTCTTGGCTCACTGCAACCTCCACCTCCCAGGTTCAAGTGATTCTCCTGCCTCAGACTCCTGGGGCAGTAGTACCTGGGATTACAGGCATGTGCCACCATGCCCGGCTAATTTTGTATTTTTAGTAGAGACAGGGTTTCTCCATGTTGGTTAGGCTGGTTTCAAACTCCCGACCTCAGGTGATCTGCCCACCTCGGCCTCCCAAAGTGCTGGGATTACAAGCATGAGCCACCGCACCTAGCCAGGGCCTCAGTATTTTAAACGGCTTTGACAGGTACACATGTATACCCCTACATATGCACATTAAATGCCAACACTTGATCAAAGAAACATTGCACTCTGAATTCTGAAAACAGGAAGTCCAGGGGCATATGATTAACTGGATAAAATTAAGAAAGAAAGAAAAAGAGATATAGCATAAGCTTGATTATAAAAATTCGAGGATACCAGAATGATTTTTAAATTAGGCCAAATAAATCACAAATTTTATACAGTAAAAAGCAAAATTAAGATGTTTGCTACTCCCAAGAGGTTAAAGAGCCTAGAAAGAAAAATATCCACAAAAAGAGTTTAGAAAAAATTATGGATAAAAAGTTACAAAGAGTTTTAATTTGAAACATTTTTTGTTTCAATTGTGGTCTACCAGAGAGTTTATAAAACATGAGTTACTTTATAGTGTTAGATATCTATACCAGGAATTATATGGTATTTATTGAATGAGTTTATTTCTACAGGCTCAGAATTACATATGAACATCAAATATCTTTGATAATTCAGAAATTACCAATTAACTAATTTGATTATTAATTTAATTAATACAATAATTGGTTGAATATTCTGAAAATACTTATGTATATTTGATTGAGATGGGGGCAGACTTCAGATCATGGAAGACATGTAGTGGTGAGAGGGTTGATGCCGGGGTCAGCCTACCTGTTTGGAACCCTGGCTGTATGACTTAGTTGCTGTGATTGATGTTGAGTTTAAATACTTCTTAATCTCTAAACTTAGTTTCCTCATCTATAAATTTGAGGATAAGATTACTCCTCTTACATTTATCGTTTAGCATAATAATAATCTACAGCTATTTTGTGCTCACTAATACTAGCACACAATAAAAGTTGGCTCTTTTAGTGAAGCTACTTATACCCCATCTCCTTATTTTCTCTGTTGGTTAAATATCAACTCAAAGGGGAGAAAATCTTGCTGTTTTCTCTAATTAGTTAGAGTCTAGTGAATAAAAATAACACACAAATTCCTTCTTCTGACAGTGTTGTGTTAACCTTTCTTCACCTACCTTCTACACTAAGTATGTACATACAGTATTAAATAAATGTATTCTGTTCTAAATCACTATGCATATATAATTATTATGACAAAAGTTTGGGAAGAGTTTTGACCTAATATTCTAAAACGAAGTTGGATAGGTAAATTGTCTCAATTCTTCTATACACAATTTTCTTGCTGCCAGAATTCACAGGGCTCTTGAAAGATAAACCAGAATTTTAATGGAAATCAGCTGGTATAGTCAACATAGTTGGATTGGACCTCACTCTCAGTTGCTGTTGCTACTTCGAATGTTCTCCTGTTTTGACTCAGTTCGATGTGTTCTTTCCAGCTTTTAATTTTAACTCTGCAGTCTATTCTCAAATTGTATTCCTCATCTGGTACTTTCTAATGGCTTCCCAGACCACTTAAGACAAGGCTGGCCAGGCGCGGTGGCTCACGCCTGTAATCCCAGAACTTTGGGAGGCCAAGGCTGGTGGATCACGAGGTCAGGAGATCGAGACCATCCTGGCTAACACGGTGAAACCCCGTCTCTACTAAAAATACAAAAAATTAGCTGGGCGTGGTGGTGGGCACCTGTAGTCCCAGCTACTCAGGAGGCTGAGGCAGGAGAGTGGTATGAACCCTGGAGGCGGAGCTTGCAGTGACCCAAGATTGTGCCACTGCACTCCAGCCTGGGCAACAGAGCAATACTCGTCTCAACAACAACAAAGATAAAGGCCTACAGGGAAGGCTCTTCATGACCTCCTTCCACCCACTCCTCCGTTACCTTTCAGAGCCTGTCTCCTGCCATTCTCCCTCTTGCTCCACTTATCCACACTCATGTCCTTGGTGAGCCCTTGATGTATTCCCAACACAGAGATTTTGAATTCGTTGCTCCATTAACTATGTTGTTTTTGACCCAGATCTAGAATACTGGGTTCATTCTAGTAGCAGAGATCATTTTGTTGTATCATATCAAGTGTGGTGGAGAGGACAATGCTCCGCCTCCAAAGTAGTCCACATTCTAAGCCCCAGAGCATGTCAGAACATGTGTTTATGTTGCCTTACATAACAAGTGACTTTGCAGAGTGATTAAAGATCTGGAGATGGGGAGAGTATCTCGAATCATCCAGGAGTGCCTGATATAATCACAAGTATCCTAGTAAGAGAAAGGCGCCGGGCGCGGTGGCTCACGCCTGTAATCCCAGCACTTTGGGAGGCCGAGGCGGGCGGATCACAAGGTCAGGAGATGGAGACCACGGTGAAACCCCGTCTCTACTAAAAATACAAAAAATTAGCCGGGCGCGGTTGTGGGCGCCTGTAGTCCCAGCTACTCGGGAGGCTGAGGCAGGAGAATGGCGTGAACCCGGGAGGCGGAGCTTGCAGTGAGCCGAGATCGCGCCACTGCACTCCAGCCTGGGCGACAGAGGGAGACTCCGTCTCAAAAAAAAAAAAAAAAAAAAAAAAAAAAAAAAAAAAAAAAAAAAAGAGAAAGGCAAGAGGCTCACAGTTGGAGAAAAGGCAATGCAATGATGAAAGCAGAGGGAGGAGACAAGGTCAAGTGGAGCCATAATCCAAGGAATGAGGACAGCTCTAGAAGTTGGTAAAGGCAATACAATAAGTTGTCCCTCAGAGCCTCAGGAAAAAGCACAGCTGCCAACACCCATTTTAGAATGTCTGATCTTCAGAGCTGTACTACGATGTATTTGTCTTCCCTTGAGCCTCTAAGTTTGTGGTAATTTGTTAAAGCAGCCAGAGGAAACTAATACATCAAGTTTTCCTTGATGGCCCCTTTGTGTAGGATTGAGTCATGTGATTAGTTCTGATTACTAGTCTGTGAGCAGAAGGAATATGTAGGGCTTTGAGACTGAAGCATGTATAATAAAAACTGATGTGTGACTCTCTAGTCTCTCTCCCACAGTACAGAGACATCCAGAGTCATATGTTACTGTGCAGTCCAAATAAGATGGAGCTGCCACATGCGTTGGTGCCTCACTGATTATGGGGAGCAGAGCACCTCACCAACGCTTGCTGAACATGCAACAAATGCAAGAAGTCATCTTTGGTTGCATTATCCCACTGATATTGCAGAGTTAATTTGTTACTAGAGCATAGACTATCACTGTGAATTATATGCTTTTCCTTAAGTTCTTTGGCCAAGTGTCACCTCAGAAAGAACTTCCCTGACCACATTTAATTTTTTTAAAAAGAAATCTAAAAGCAACATCTTTCTCTGGTAGTAAATTTCCCTCTGCCTTGGTTTATTTTATTGTTGTTGTTGTTGTTTTCCAATGGCGATCTTCACCAAATGGTGCTCTACATTTTATACTTATTTATTTTTTATCATCAGTCTCTCCAACAAGAAAGCTCCAGCAGAGCCAAGATTTTTATCTGCTTATCACTGCTTTTTCCCCAGCACCAGAATAATGCCTAACATGTGATAAGAGCTCAGTAAATGATCACAGAAAGAATAAATGGGCTTGTGAGGTGACTATCCATTCATTTTTGACCATTTTGTTGATGATTAGAGTTGTTTTAACTCATTTCCTGACTTTGACTTCTGCCCCAGGCTGAATAAGCCCACTGCTTTATTTCTGAGCCATTTCCTCAATTCTTCTGATCTACAAATTTCACTTTGCCAAGTGTGGTAAGAGCTCTTCCAATTCTTTTGTCTCCTCTGCACTTTGATAGAAACAAAAACATGAAGTACAGAACAAGGAATGAGAATATTTGGACCAAAAACAAACCACATGCTAAAACTTGGGGTACAGAAATAAATGTAGCCAATCTTGAAGGAGCTCTTAATCATGAGAGGGATGGTATGCAATCAGGACAAAGTTACAACCAGTGACTACAAACATTCATTATCTGTTACCAAAATACTGAGTGTAAGGCCCAGAATCTAAACATAATTTTCTGGATGATGTTACGTTTAAATTGGGTAATTTGTCATTTATTCAGAAAATTTATTTATTGACTACTCACTACTTAGCAGTCACTCTAATAAGTACTGGAAATATAATAGGAAGCCCAATACATACGATGATTGCCCTCATACAGCCTAGTGACCTATGGGATTAGTAGAGACTTGGGAAGAAAGAAGAGTGACATTATTTTCAGCAAAAATAGCAAGAGAAATTGCATGTTGGCGATAATAAATTGCAGATGATCTGAAATGTCTAAGTTACATGTACATGTGGGAGAAGGAGCAGCACATAGAGAAAACCAGTAGAGGCCTTGTAGTAACAATATGTCAAAGGCTATAGAAGTTTTTCATGAAGAAAATTTGAGGTCACTAAAATGATTTAGAAGAATAGCATAATCATGTATACAATTTAGAAAAATTGTTCTGTAAAAAATGCAGTAGATAGATGGGAAGAGAACAAAACTATGAGTAGGTATCCTATTAGAATTTCATTATAACAATCCTGGTCAGGTGTGGTAGCTCATGCCTGTAATCCCAGCACTTAGGGAGGCCGAGGCAGGCAGATCATCTGAGGTCAGGAGTTCAAGACCATCCTGGCCAATATGATGAAACCCCGTCTCTACTAAAACACAAAAATTAGCTGGGTGTGGTGGCACATGTCTATAGTTCCAGCTACTTGGGAGGCTGAGGCGGAAGAATCTCTTGAACCCGGGAGGCAGACGTTGCAGTGAACAGAGATAGCGCCATTGCACTCCAGCCTGGCAACAGAGCAAGACTCCGTCTCAAAAAGTAAATAAATAAATACAAAAATGATGTGGGCGTGGTAGTGGGTGCCTGTAATCCCAGCTACTCAGGAGGCTGAGGCAGGAGAATCGCTTGAACCTGGGAGGCGGAGGTTGCAGTGAGCCAAGATCCAGCACTCCAGCCTGGGTGATAAGAGCAAAACTCTGTTTCAAAAAAAAAAAAAGAATTTTTGATGACAATCCTAAAAATAAATTATAAGTTTCTTTGAAGATAAGCATGGCTGTGAGTATAGAGATTAGCTGACTGATATAGTGAAAGTTAAGGTTTCAAACCTTAAAGGAAAAGATTGGTTTAGAAATAAAGTCAATCAGGATATTGGATGCAGACCTTTTATTGTCAAATATCCTGATTGAGACCAGGCAGGTGGTAACCTTAATTTAATTGGTATTTTCTATATACTCTGGTAATGATTTTCTCCCTCCTGGATCTCAAGCCATATGCTAAGTTTTAAGTGTTTCTTTTTTTTTGAAACCTTCTTAGATAATGCCTGTTAATTTCAGAAAGATATTTAGTTTATCACAAATGCAAATGTTTCAGCCTAAATTGAACTTAAGAAAAAAAAAAAAAAACTGTGACAATCGTAATTTGAGGCAATGATGATGTCTGCTTTGATTTTATGTTTGGAACACAATTACTTCCAGTGATGGAGGAACTTAGAAAGTTCTTAATCCACTATCATTGATTTTGCTCAGTGACAATTTTTTGTTTCAATCTGTTGATCATAAAACGTTGGAACTATATCCTGACAAGTTTTCAAAAATATGAATCTGTAATGAAACACACAATAACCACACCCAATTTTAAAAGGGTCCTAAGAGAGAATGAAAAGTAATCCTCTGATAACATATAATGCTGAGAACTTTGGCTTAAACCAAAAACTGTGACCTAGAAGAAGCACAGAGTAGTTTAGTAAGTTGTATAAAGGCTCTATAATTCTTGTAACATCTTTTTGAAGCTCTACAAAGAGTTTTGCCTATATACCAGGATGAGTTATTCCGTGGTCCTTTTCATCTTACCCATCCATGCTTTTCTTGGTCTTAGATGAAAGAGAAGAAAATAAAAAAAGAACACAGGGAAAATTCCACCAAAGGAAAAACCAAAAGGCTGTCTCTCTCTCTCACTCTCTCTGTCATGTATAGACAGGACCTCAGTCACTCCTCAGCCTGGTACTCTCCCAGTTAGGAGAAAGCCTCAATCTTATAAGACAACACCAACTATGAGGAAGAACCAACATTCAAAAGGGGTATTTGCAAAAGCAGAGCAAATATTCACAGAAACACTAAAACCTGTAAATGGATGCTGTTGATTCTTTTATTTTTTTTTCTTTTTTTTTAATTATACTTTAAGTTCTAGGGTACGTGTGCACAACGTGCAGGTTTGTTACATATGTATACATGTGCCATGTTTGTGTGCTGCACCCATCAACTCGTCACACCCATCAACTCGTCATTTACATCAGTTATAATTCCCAATGCCATCCCTCCCGTAATAGGCCCCAGTGTGTGATGTTCCCCTTCCCATGTCCAAGTGATCTCATTGTTCAATTCCCACCTATGAGTGAAAACATGCAGTGTTTGGTTTTCTGTTCTTGCGAAAGTTTGCTGAGAATGATGGTTTCCAGCTGCATCCATGTCCCTGCAAAGGACACGAACTCATCCTTTTTTATGGCTGCATAGTATTCCATGGTGTATATGTGCCACATTTTCTTAATCCAGTCTGTCACTGATGGACATCCAACTCTTTGCTATTGTGAATAGTGCCACAATAAACATACTTGTGCATGTGTCTTTATAGCAGCATGATTTATAATCCTTGGGGTATATACCCAGTAATGCGATGGCTGAGTCATATGATATTTCTAGTTCTAGATCCTTGGGGAATTGCCATACTGTTTTCCACAGTGGTTGAACTAGTTTACAGTCCCACCAACAGTGTAAAAGTGTTTCTATTTCTCCACATCCCCTCCAGCACCTGCTGATTCCTGACTTTTTAATGATTGCCATTCTAACTGGTGTGAGATGGTATCCCACTGTGGTTTTGATGTGCATTTCTCTGATGGCCAGTGATTACGAGGATTTTTTCATGTGTCTGTTGGCTGTATGAAAATCTTCTTTTGAGAAATGTCTGTTCATATCCTTTGCCCACTTTTGGAAGGGGTTGTTTGTTTTCTTCTTGTAAATTTGTTTGAGTTCTTTGTAGGTTCTGGATATTATCCCTTTGTCAGAAGAGTAGATTGCAAAAATTTTCTCCCATTCTGTAGGTTGCCTGTTCACTCTGATGGTAGTTTATTTTGCTGTACAGAAGCTCTTTAGTTTAATCAGCCCCATTTGTCAATTTTGGCTTTTGTTGCCATTGCTTTTGGTGTTTTAGACATGAAGTCCTTACCCATGCCTATGTCCTGAATGGTATTACCTAGGTTTTCTTCTAGGGTTTTTATGGTATTAGGTCTAACATTTAAGTCTCTAATCCATCTTGAATTAATTTTCGTATAAGGAGTAAGGAAAGGATCCAGTTTCAGCTTTCTACTTACGGCTAGCCAACTTTCCCAGCACCATTTATTAAATAGGGAATCCTTTCCCGATTTCTTGTTTTTCTCAGGTTTGTCAAAAATCAGATGGCTGTAGGTGTGTGGTATTATTTCTGAGGACTCTGTTCTGTTCCATTGGTCTATATCTCCGTTTTGGTACCAGTACCATGCTGTTTTGGTTACTGTAGCCTTGTAGTATAGTTTGAAGTCAGGTAGCATGATGCCTCCAGCTTTGTTCTTTTGACTTAGGATTGTCTTGGCAATGCAGGCTCTTTTTTGGTTCCATATGAACTTTAAAGCAGTTTTTTCCAATTCCGTAAAGAAAGTCATTGGTAGCTTGATGGGGATGGCATTGAATCTATAAATTACCTTGGGCAGTATGGCCGTTTTTACGATATTGATTCTTCCTATCCATGAGCATGGCATGTTCTTCCATTTGTTTGTGTCCTCTTTTATTTCACTGAGCAGTGGTTTATAATTCTCCTTGAAGAGGTCCTTTACATCCCTAGTAAGTTGGATTCCTAGGTATTTTATTCTCTTTCAAGCAATTGTGAATGGAAGTTCATTCATGATTTGGCTCTCTGTTTGTCTGTTACTGGTGTATAAGAATGCTTGTGATTTTTGCACATTAATTTTATATCCTGAGACTTTGCTGAAGTTGCTTATAAGCTTAAGGAGATTTTGGGCTGAGATGATGGGATTTTCTAAATATACAATCATGTCATCTGCAAAGAGGGACAATTTGACTTCTTCTTTTCCTAACTGAATACCCTTGATTTCTTTCTCTTGCCTGATTGCCCTAGCCAGAACTTCCAACACTGTGTTGAATAGGAGTGGTGAGAGAGGGCATCCCTGTCTTGTGCCAGTTTTCAAAGGGAATTTTTCCAGTTTTTGCCCATTCAGTATGATATTGGCTGTGGGTCTGTCATAAATAGCTCTTATTATTTTGAGGTACGTTCCATCAATACCGAATTTATTGAGGGTTTTTAGCATGAAGGGCTGTTGAATTTTGTTAAAGGCCTTTTCTGCATCTATTGAGATAATCATGTGGTTTTTGTCTTTGGTTCTGTTTATATGCTGGATTACGTTTATTGACTTGCATATGTTGAACCAGGCTTGCATCCCAGGGATGAAGCCCACTTGATCATGGTGGATAAGCTTTTTGATGTGCTGCTGAATCCGGTTTGCCAGTATTTTATTGAGGATTTTTGCATCGATGTTCATCAGGGATATTGGTCTAAAATTCTCTTTTTTTGTTGTGTCTCTGCCAGGTTTTGGTATCAGGATGATGTTGGCCTCATAAAATGAGTTAGGGAGGATTTCCTCTTTTTCTATTGATTGAAATAGTTTCAGAAGGAATGGTACCAGCTCCTCCTTGTACCTCTGGTAGAATTTGGCTGTGAATCCATCTCGTCCTGGACATTTTTTGATGGTAGGCTATTAATTATTGCCTCAATTTCAGAGCCTGCTATTGGTCTATTTGGGGATTCAACTTCTTCCTGGTTTAGTCTTGGGAGAGTGTAAGTGTCCAGGAAATTATTCATTTCTTCTAGGTTTTCTAGTTTATTTGCGTAGAGGTGTTTATAGTATTCTCTGATGGTAGTTTGTATTTTTATGGGGTCAGTGGTGATATCCCCTTTATCATTTTTTATTGCATCTATTTGATTCTTCTCTCTTTTCTTCTTTATTAATCTTGCTAGCAGTCTATCAATTTTGTTGATCTTTTCAAAAAACCAACTCCTGGATTCATTGATTTTTTGGAGGGTTTTTTGTGTCTCTATCTCCTTCAGTTCTGCTCTGATCTTAGTTATTTCTTGCCTTCTGCTAGCTTTTGAATCTGTTTGCTCTTGCTTCTCTAGTTCTTTTAATTGTGATGTTAGGGTGTCAATTTTAGATCTTTCCAGCTTTCTCTTGTGGGAGTTTAGTGCTATAAATTCCCCTCTACACACTGCTTTAAATGTGTCCCAGAGATTCTGGTATGTTGTATCCTTGTTCTCATTGGTTTCAAAGAACATCTTGATTTCTGCCTTCATTTCTTTATGGACCCAGTAGTCATTCAGGAGCAGGTTGTTCAGTTTCCATGTCGTTGAGCGGTTTTGATTGAGTTTCTTAGTCCTGAGTTCTAGTTGGATTACACTGTGGTGTGAGAGACAGTTTGTTATAATTTCTGCTCTTTTACATTTGCTGAGGAGTGCTTTACTTCCAACTAAGTGGTCAATTTTGAAATAAGTGCGATGTGGTGCTGAGAAGAATTTATATTCTCTTGATTTGGGGTGGAGAGTTCTGTAGATGTCTATTAGGTCCACTTGGTGCCGAGTTAAGTTCAATTCTTGGATCTTGTTCTTAACTTTCTGTCTCATTGATCTGTCTAATGTTGACAGTGGGGTGTTGAAGTCTCCCATTATTATTGTATGGGAGTCTAAGTCTCTGTAAGTCTCTAAGGACTTCCTTTATGAATCTGGGTGCTCCTATATTGGGTGCATATATATTTAGGATAGTTAGCTCTTCCTGTTGAATTGATCCCTTTACCATTATGTAATGGCCTTGTCTCTTTTGATCTTTGATGATTTAGAGTCTGTTTTATCAGAGACTAGGACTGCAACCCCTGCTTTTTTTTGTTTTCTATTTGCTTGGTAGATCTTTCTCCATCCCTTTATTTTGAGCCTTTGTGTGTCTCTGCATGTGACATGGGTCTTCTGAATACAGCAAATTGATGGGTCTTGACTCTTTATCCAATTTGCCAGTCTGTGTCTTTTAATTGGACCATTTAGTCCATTAACATTTAAGGTTAATATTGTTATGTGTGAACTTGATCCTGTCATTGTGATATTAGCTGTTTATTTTGCTCGTTAGTTGATGCAGTTTCTTCCTAGCATCGATGGACTTTACATTTTGGCATTTTTTTGCAATGGCTGGTACCTGTTGTTCCTCTCCATGTTTATTGCTTCCTTCAGGAGCTCTTGTAGGGCAGGTCTGGTGGTGACAAATCTCTAAGCATTTGCTTGTCTGTAAAGGATTTTATTTCTCCTTCACTTATGAAACTTAGTTTGGATGGATATGAAATTCTGGGTTAAAAATTCTTTTCTTTAAGAATGTTGAATATTGGCCCCCACTCTCTTCTGGCTTGGAAAGTCTCTGCCGAGAGATCTGCTGTTATTCTGATGGGCTTCCTTTTCTGGGTAACCCGACCTTTCTCTCTGGCTGCCCTTAAGATTTTTTCCCTCATTTCAACTTTGGTGAATCTGACAATTATGTGTCTTGGAGTTGCTCTTCTCGAGGAGTATCTTTGTGGCATTCTCTGTATTTCCTGAATTTGAATGTTGGCCTGCCCTACTAGGTTGGGGAAGTTCTCCTGGATGATATCCTGAAGAGTGTTTTCCAACTTGGTTCCATTTTCCCCCCTCACTTTCAGGCACACCAATCAGATGTAGATTTGGTCTTTTCACATAATCCCATATTTCTTGGAGGCTTTGTTCATTTCTTTTTCCTCTTTTTTGTCTAAACTTCTCTTCTCACTTCGTTTCATTCATTTGATCTTCAATCATGGATACTCTTTATTCCAGTTGATCGAGTCAGTTACTGAAGCTTGTGCATTTGTCACGCATTTCTCGTGTCATGGTTTTTATCTCTGTCAGTTCATTTGTGGCCTTTTCTGCATTGATTATTCTAGTTATCCATTCTCCCATTCTTTTTTCAAGATTTTTAGTTTCTTTGCGCTGGTTACGTAGTTCCTACTTTAGTCTGAGAAGTTTGATCAACTGAAGCCTTCTCTCTCAACTCGTCAAAGTCATTTTCTGTCCAGCTTTGATCCGTTGCTGGTGATGAGCTGCGTTCCTTTGGAGGGGGAGATGCCCTCTGATTTTTTGAATTTCCAGCTTTTCTGCCCTGCTTTTTTCCCATCTTTGTGGTTTTATCTGCCTTTGGTCTTTGATGATGGTGACGAACTGATGGGGTTTTGGTGTGGGTGTCCTTTCTGTTTGTTAGTTTTCCTTCTAATAATCAAGACCCTCTGCTGTAGATCTGTTGGAGATTGCTTGAGGTCCACTCCAGAGCCTGTTTGCCTGGGTATCAGCAGCGGAGCCTGCAGACGATAGAATATTGCTGAACAGCAAGTGCTGCTGTCTGATTCTCACTCTGGAAGCTTCGTCTCAGGGGTGTACCCCGCTGTGTGAGGTGTGAGGTGTTGGTCTGCACCTAGTGGGGGATGTCTCCCAGTTAGGCTACTCACGGGTCAGGGACCCACTTGAGCAGGCATTCTGTCTGTTCTCAGATCTCAACCTCCAGGCTGGGAGATCCATTGCTCTCTTTAAAGCTGTCAGACAGGGTCATTTACCTCTGCCGAGGTTTCGGCTGCTTTTTATTTAGCTATGCCCTGTCCCCAGAGATGGAGTCTACAGAGACAGGCAGGCCCTCTTGAGCTGCGGTGGGCTCCACCCAGTTTGAGATTCCCAGTGGCTTTGTTTACCTACTTAAGCCTTAGCAATGGTGGGTGCCCCTCCCCCAGCCTCGCTGCTTCCTTGCCGTTACATCTCAGACTGCTGTGCTAGCAAGGAGGCAGGCTCTGTGGGCGTGGGACCCTCCCATCCAGGTGTGGGATATAATCTCCTGGTGTGCCATTTGCTAAGACCCTTGGTAAAGCGCAGTATTAGGGTGGGAGTTACCCGATTTTCCAGGTGTTGTGTGTCTCAGTTTCCCTTGGCTAAGAAAAGGGATTCACTTCCCCCTTGCACTTCCCAGGTGAGGGGATGGCTCACCCTGCTTCAGCTCTTGCTGGTCAGGCTGCACCAGCTGACCAGCACCGATTGTCTGGCACTCCCCAGTGAGAAGAACCCGGTACCTCAGTTGAAAATGCAGAAATCACCTGTCCTCTGTGTCGCTCGCGCTGGGAGCTGGAGGCTGGAGCTGCTCCTATTCGGCCATCTTGCTCCGGAAATGATGCTATTTATTCTTAATCATAATAACAGCTTTGACTTAATGAGTGCTCATTTGTACTGAGCCTGAGATAAGCTTTTTATATACACTTTCTCACTCAGTCTTAACAATAGCCATAGACACAGCTGTGTCTGTATTAAGAGGAAAATGAAGCTCACACAACCTAAATCATGTTATTCATTGAGAAAGTAGGAGAGCAAGATTTGGATTTATAGCTTTCTGGTTTCTTCACTCATTTCCAAACCATTGTATTATGATACCCTGGCCTAGGTTTTAACCACATAATGACCCAGGGTAGTAGCTCTTAATGATCCAGGGTATTAGCTCTTCTCTTGCTCTCTATAAAGGACTTTGAGCATTCCCAAGTGGATTGAGTAGATCATTAAATTATTAACATCCCAAACAGTCAATCAGCTGGTTTTTCAGACTAGGATTCCAATAAGTGACAAAATTTAACTAAGTTTCCCAGAAGTTGGGATGAGTGTGAAGGTGGTAGATATGATGAGCATTCTCACCAAAGGCTAAGAAATGTAAAATAGCAAGGAAGTGCATGTTTTTGACACTCAACCCTGTTTTTAGGCTATATATGCGGTCACTGTGTTCCTACTAGCTCCTGGAGAGGAGAGCAACAACCAGCATTACAGACAGGTGCCTGAATATATGCTGATGCATTTAAGGAGGAAGGAGCAGGAGAGTTGGACCCATATTATACCTGCATGGGCAGGGATCATGCCTTCTCTATGGTATGGTAGGAGAATGACTGTGAGTGAATAATTATTAACTATTCATAATCTAGAATACACTGGACTCTGATTGAAGCTGGACAGCTGGAAAAAAATAAATAAAAGCAGGAAGTAAACGAGCCCATATGGTGGTGCCAAGTGGCATCTAGTCCACAGCAATAGCAAAAGATAAGCCAATCATAAAAAAGAAAAAAACTCAAGCATTACAACTACTAGTAGAAACAGCCAGGAATAAAGAGAAAAAAATAATCAATGAATTTGATGTACCCTGGGAGTATTTTCTTCATTTAATTGAAAATAACATGTCATCTTATGACTTCATTAAAATTGATGACCATTCATGAAAGTAGTGACCCTCGACCACAACTGTCCCCATATTTGGAGCAATATCATCTTCACTGAAACTCACGCATATTGCAATCTAGATGCTATGGGTTCTTTTGTTTGTTTTCATAGTTTCCTGAAATCTCTCCCTTCATTTTTATTTCTCTATCATTGACTGAGTTATTTGATACGATGCTCCTCTGAGTCTCACCATTATGACACCCATTCTAAATAGCTGCTTTTTGGATGAGCCCCATGCTCTTTCTGATTATTGAAATATTTTCTTAGCAATTTCATTTAAAGAATCTCTTCAGATTTACTCATTAGGGTTATTGTGACTGCTGAGGTAAACGACTGTGTGATCTTAAGAGGTGAATGTAGTCACTGGTTGAATTAAACAATTCTGGTAAAATATATAACAAGAAGAAACAGCCAACTAAGACAGGTTCTATTTCATTTTGGCCCAAATGAGTACTATGAGACTTCCAGAAGGAACTATAACTGACATACACTGTAAGAGATGCTGAGAAGTCAGATGTTATAACAGGAGTTTTCTTTGCATGAGCATTCAATGAGTCCTTTAGGAAAACTGTCAAAGAATCATATCAGGAATGTGGAGTGAGTCTCTGGACAGTCTCTCCCAAATGAAACCCATCTCTTTCCAGTATTCAGAAATAGTGTCCTTAAAGTGCATCCTGAAGAAGAAAAGAGTTGAAGGGTCTCGACACTGGACTGAGAGATGGATTGATAATAACAAGGTAAAACAGTGTTTCTTTGAAACATTTTATGCTATCAATGTAGTGTTCTCTGCCATGTTGACATACATATGTATGTATGTAGCCAGTAAGGTAGACTCAAAAGTGAGGGACCAAGCTTAATATATTATTTGTAACCCTGGAGCATCCATAAGAAAAGAGAGAAGGGCGTCTACAGCCATACCACCCTGTACGCGCCCGAGCTTGTCTGATCTCGGAAGCTAAGCAGGGTCGGGCCTGGTTAGTACTTGGATGGGAGAAAAGAGACAAGGGCTTTGTTGAATCCTTATGAAAGGAACCAAGAAACATAGAACACTCTTGCACTTCTGTGGGTCTTGCTGAAGTTCTGATAGAGCTACTATTAAAATGAACAACATTAACAGAGGCAGAAGGAGTGATGGAAACAAAGGTAAGCATACATATTAAAAACATAACCAGCAAGGTTGATTCAAAAGTGAGGGATGAAGCTTAATATATTATTTGTAACCCTGGAGCATCCATAAGAAAAGAGAAAGAGAAGGGCTTTGTTGAATCCTAATGAAAGGACTCAAGAAGAACACTCTTGCACTTTTGTGAGCCTTGCTGCAGCTCTGAAGGAGCTGGTATTCAAATGGACAACATTAGCAGAGACATAAGGAGTGATGGCAGCAAAGGTAAACATTAAGACAAGGTGTAACTCTGGTAAGATTTGAACCAGGAAGCAGGAATAACATTAGCAGTCACTTGGTAGGGAGACTTTATAAGGCACGGGCAGTGACAACTAGTGAAACTGTGTGGTTCTGCAGCAGAATCATCCAAGTTGAGAAAAACAAGCCTGCCCCAAGTGGATAGCAACCGCAAGGAGGACAGGTGAGCTCCATTACAAACAGGAGATAGAATTGAAATGGAAGAGTCATGGTTCCGCAGTGACACCATGGAGAGCTGACAGAGAGGCAAAGCACATTCATTCTCCATAACTATTTCACCTAAATTTCCTTTTTGTTCCCCTGACTGATATGGGCAGGGGAGACAATAGTTAAACTAATAAGGGCAGCAGAAAACATAACCTCAGTATTTAACTTCGGTATTTAGTCAGAGCACTCCAGGGTGCCCCTGCAAAAGAAGCTGAAGAATTCATTTTTTTTTTTTTTTTTTTTTTTTGGTGCAGTTGAACTTTAGCAACAGAATTATACAAAGCAGATTCATGGATGTTTCATTAACTGTAGAGCATTGGGCAATAGTAATTAAACATTCTGATTTTATTTTGCTAGAATTTAAAAATTAGTGATATTCATATATAACTTGCAGGGGCACTCTGGGGATTAAAGTAGATATGTGTGGCAATATTTAGCATAATATTTTATTCATCATAAATATTTTTAAAATTATAGTTTCTCCTCTTCCTTCCCCTTCCCTACTTTAAAACGAAGACTAGATGATGAGATTTTGGTTAACACGGAGTACAGGATAGAATATTTGACTTGGTGATTTGGTTTCTGGAACTGATTCTGTTATTAAATAAATCAAGAATAAATACAGATTATTCTTAGTCTACAATTAAATTTAGTACTGCTATATAAGAGACTATGAGTAACGTAACCTCTCCAGGTTTTAGTAAGTCAACCAGATGAATTCTGAAGTCTTTGTTGGCACTAACAATGGGACTCTCTGGCATAGAGTAATTGTACAACAGGATTGATGTTCCACCTCTGCCTAGGAGGGTGGTTCAGTATGTTGTTAAGTTAGAGATGAAGAAAAGATAAATTCCTTCGCCAAGCTAAAATTGCCACCTATTTTACAGACATATTTAAAATACATATAAATGCAAGTATCCTGCCAATAGTGTTAAATTCACCATCAAGTATTAGCAGTTTCAAGGTTCTATAGAGAAAATTGGTTGGCCAGTTGGAGTCAGTCATTGTCTTGAATAACAATGGCACATACGTATAGTCAATGGGACAAAAACCACGGTGCGAGAAATACCTGGCCTTATGCTTCAGAGCTTTAACAGATTGCTGGCTGGGGTGAGAAGAAATTTATTCTTTTTACATCTTGCTGTGAAATTAGTCTAAAGCATTCTGGGAACTCACTCATTTCTTTACAACATCTGGAAAGGAGACTGAATATTGATCTCTTTGGACTGCTATGTTTTGTCAAAGGTGACAGTCTCTATATTCAAGGGAAAGGTTATTTGAGAATAATGAAGACATTTCATATAGCAAACCCCAATACACATCCAGATAAAAAGCTGAATTCTTGTCCTCAGGTTGTGCAATTTAATACAAAAGGTAGAAGTAAAAATGGAGAGATCACTGCTGCTCTGCTGCCAATTCATTACAGAAAATGCCTCTCAAGGCTGCTGGCTGGTGTCATCTGCAGCATTGTCATTTGCTTAGGGAGGGGCACACAGGTTAAAGCTGACAGAAAGGTAGGCTGAGCTTTCCTATGCTGTCCTTTTTATGCCATTTTAATTCCATTGCCTGGAGTTGTGCCAACTTTTTCTTAACACTACATATTCATTTCTTACAATACATGGTTATAACAACAGTGAATACACAGCCTCTGTGCTGCCATGTTCCCATTAATTAATCAATTATGATTGACATTCAAGATACATACAAATGTAACACTAGGATTGTTCCAAATACAACACTGTAAGCACTCATTATTGATCTGTTGCAATTTGTGTTCAGTTATGAATTTGTTTAAATCTATATATTTACATATTACTAAATTACTGATAAGACCTGTGATATGGTTTGGCTCTGTGTCTCCACCCAAATCCCATCTTGAATTGTAATCCCTACGTGTCAAGGGAGGGACCTGTAATCCCAACATGTCGAGGGAGGGAGATGATTGGGTCATGGGGACGGTTTTCCCCATACTGTTGTGGTGATGAGTTCTCACAAGAACTGATGGTTTTATAAGTGTCTGGAAGGTCTTCCTCGGCTCTCCTCTTTCCTGCCACCTTGTGAAGAAAGGTGCCTGCTTCCCTTCTCCCCATGATTGTAAGTTTCCTGAGGCATCCCCAGTCATGCAGAACTGTGAGTCAATTAATCCTCTTTCCTTTATAAATTACCCAGTCTCAGGTAATATCTTTATAGCACTGTGAGAATGGATTAATACAACTTGACTACTCTGACAAAACAGGGTCTCTTCTCTCCCTGGGCCCGATATGACCAAATACCTGAACATTATTTTCCTTTTGCTTTCATTTTCCTATAAAAGTTATGATCTCTTCAATAATGTTTGCTGATGATTTTCATGAACTACATTTTTACAATATTTTTCAAAATCTATCAAGACATGTAATCAAGCCCTTTAACATAAGAGGCTTAATGAACGTAAAGTTACTATTAAAAAGAAGATGTTCATGAATTCCAAGCATACAAACTTCTAGAGGTAAAATGTCACTCATAAGAATCATTGTAGATAACTTATTTTTGCTCTTGATTTTTGCAGATGCAGTACATGAAAGCCTTAGAGTTGAGGTCATGGGGCAATTGCCCACCCTGTCTCATGTAAGTTTGGTCTCTATTAAAATTACACAATGTATATCAAGAAAAAGTATAATTATGTCATCTAATATACTACACAATATCCCATTGAACTGAGTAGCAGTGATATTTGTTTATATTCATTTAACAAAGATGCATTTAGTACCAACTATGAACATGATTCTACTTCTGTGTAGCCTGTTGCTTTGTTATACTATAAAATTTCTAAAATAATAACCTGAGATCTGCTTTTAGGATCCCAGTTGCATCCTCATAACAAATCCAAGAAATTGAGTAAAACCGGTCAAGTGACCCAACTTTGCTTCACGTGAGAGGTGGTAGGGATTATATAAAACAGACAACGTCAATTCTAAATCAGCCAGCCACATCACCATGTAATTAGCTTTCAGATTTATAAAATTAAACATCTCAAATGCTCCAGAACTTACTGAGTGACCAGAGTCGAAAGCATTGTGATAAGGAGGCCAATGAAGGCCACAAAGTGGAGTACCTCTATTCAAAAAAAAGAAAATGGCTATGAATACTGTATGTACTTCCAGTTGGTCACTCAAATCTCCAGTTGGTCACTCCAATCTCTACCTCCATCCCACCCTAAACCCTCTTTATCACTCCTATTAAAGTAACTAGGGGGCACTAATCTTAAACAGTGTGTGTTCACAGAGCATTCTCTCCTTTATCATTCATCATGTCTCAGTCCTTATTCAGGCCATAAATTCACTTTCTGACCCTAAAAGGTTCACATCCCCCCAAAATATTTAAATTGAAAACGTCACAATATTTAGGCCTCCATGTCCTGGAAATTCCTTTTCCCTCATTTTATTTAACTTCTCTTTACATGACACCTTCCCATAGAAAGTAGTTTTGAATTCTAACAATGATCTTACAAGGCCCAATGGGAGGTGACATTTTTCAGGCTAAGTAGCACCATCTGGTTAACTCAAGGAAGGTGGTCACTTAGTCTGCGTTTTTACAGACCCCACTCTGGCAGAGACAGGAGTGACCCTGGGTTATAGGTAATCTCTCTTGCTCTGCTCTGATTGTTTCTGAATGTGCAGGTGCTGAAAAATCAATAAACAAATTATATGTGTATGTATATAAGTGTTCATCATTTATATATATATATGCATTTTTTTTAATAAAAGGAGGGTTGGAGGATGAGATTACTATACAAAGTCTGTGAAACCACAATATTCATCGAAAACACAATAGTAAATAGAAGTAATTCTATTGCATCTGATATAACAGAATCAAAAGTCTTTTTTAAGTTTGTTGCTTTGAAAATTGTATGACTTTTTCCATTTTGAAATGAAAATTTCATCACTTTGCTGTCAGCCATTAAGATACTAAGAAATATACAGAGAATCAGGAGAAGGAAAGAATAAATAGAAGTTATACCTAATTGCTTTAAACAGAGTGTGAAAATAAAAATTCATTAACATATGCTTTGACCAAAGTGAAGCAAAATAGCTGGATTTTCTGAGTCACAAACTAGAATACCAAAAATCATAGTGAGGCCAGTCTATGGGAAATAATTAAAATACAAGCAAATGATTATTTTGTGTAAGGTGCTCTGCTAAACACATAAAATGCATGATAGGTTTAATCCTCACAACAATCCTGCCAGGCAAGTGTTTTCATATCTCTACTTTAGAAATAAGCAAAAGACCAGTGAAGTTAGAAATCTGCCCCAAGTCACACAACTAGAAATGATAGAGTGAATTTAGAATGTAGATCTCTCCAATTCTAAAGCCCAGCACCTAAAACAGTGCAAAATATAAGGCAAGTTCCTAATAAATATTATCAGTGTTATTTAAATACTACATGGTACTGTTTTCTGCCTGGCTAAGCAGGCCATGCACATAGGTAGACCCGACTGCCACACAGCTATTGTAATTTGTGGGTTCTGCAGGCTCCATTCAAATGAATAATATACTCACCCTCAGAAAAATTTTATATCCCACTCCTGGCTTATATCCCTTTAACCCAATTACTTTATTTACAGAAAAGTCCAAATTATCCTGGGGAGCATAACCCTTAAAGAAGAAGCTTATTGAGACTATATTGAAATTAGGTGGAAGGGGAACCAGCATGAACATTATAACAAGGCGCAGAACTTACTTTGTAGATAAATTCCAATGCTATTCCCAACCCCATACTCACTGAGGACCAATAGTAATGCCTTCAGTGACTTTCCCTCTTTGAGAGACTAGGACAGACTTCACAAAAATAACAGTGTTTTCAGGATTCCCAAATACCTTGTTTATTCAAAAGTAAGATTACAGACAAAACGCAGTTGGTAGTTGACATAAAAGAGGCTAGGGAAATTAGAAATTGGGCAGTTGATTGAATAGGAAAGGAAGTTATTTTCCTTCTCTCCAACTTGACAGGTTAGCTTCTATGTAGCTAGGTAATTATCTAGGACTAATCTAGATACAATAATAAATGGGGCTATGACTCACATGGCTTTCTTTGCCACATAATGAAATGTTCTAATGCAATATGGCAAAAATGAACATCAACTTTAAAAGGAATAGAAAAAAGAGAGTTTACAGAGTATTGGGGTGGCTGCCCATCAGTATTACCTATGGATGCAAACTCCCTGGCTTCCTTTTCCTACAATCCATAGCTAAGGTGATTTTGATTCTAAATTGTGAACCTTACATCTGCACTTGCAGCTGTTAGTAATTTCCAAATTAAAGAATTTGAGTCAAAGACAAATGAGAGGAGCTATACAAATTGTCTATCAAGCTATCATTTTACATGAGAAATTCTACAAACCACTAATGTGTTATTTTTCAATTATCTGTGATAGTAAATTAAATAATATAATACATACTCATAAAAATGCAAATAATTTTTCAACTATGAAATGTGAAAATTTATTTATTTCTGCCCTAATATCTTTTATAATTTTCAGAGTTTTAGCCCTCAATATACTTTACAAATGCACGCAGATTATGTATGTATATTCTGTAAAAACAGGAATATACTGTCCATATTATTTCATAAGTTGCTTTAAGTTTTTCTTATTTTTTAATTGCAGAAAAATACATAAAACATAAAACTTACCATCTTAATCACTTTAAATGTGCAGTTCAGTAATGTAAAGTACATTCACATTGTTGGGTATCCAACTTCCAATACTGTTTTCAACTTGTGATACTGAAACTCTATACCCATTACAAAGCTGCTTCTCATTCCCTTCTCTCCTGCCTCGGCCTCTAGCAACCATCATCCTACTTTCTCCCTCTATGAATTTGATTACTCTAAGTACCTCATACAGTACTTGATTTTTTTGTGTGGCTGGCATATTTCACTTGGCATATCATCAGGGTTCATCCATGTTGCAGAATTTGTAAAAATTTTGCTCCTTTTTAAAAATTGAGTAATGTCCCATTGTGTGTGTATATCCCATTTTGTTTATCCACAATTTTTATGGCTGCATAGTATTCCATGGTGTATATGTGCCACATTTTCTTTATCCAGTCTATCATTGATGGGCATTTGGGTTGGTTCCAAGTCTTTGCTATTGTGAATAGTGCTGCAATAAACATATGTGTTCATGTGTCTTTATAGTAGAATGATTTATAATCTGTCGTGTATATACCCAGTAATGGGATTGCAGGGTCAGATGGTATTTCTGGTTCTAGACTCTTGAGGAATTGCCACACTTCTTCCACAATGGTTGAACTAATTTATAGTCCCACCAACAGTGTAAATGCATTCCTATTTCTCCACATCCTATCCAGCAACTGTTGTTTCCTGACTTTTTAAGGATCACCATTCTGACTGGCGTAAGATGGTATTTCACTATTGTTTTGATTTGCATTTCTCTAATGACCAGGGATGATGAGGGTTTTTTCATGTTTGTTGGCTACATAAATGTCTTCTTTTGAAAAGTGTCTGTTCATATCCTTTGCTCACTTTTTGATGTGGTTGTTTTATTCTTGTAAATTTGTTTAAGTTCTTTGTAGATTCTGGATATTAGCCCTCTCTCAGATGAGTAGATTGCAAAAATTTTCTCCCATTCTGTAGGTTGCCTGTTCACTCTCATGGTAGTTTCTTTTGTTGCGCAGAAGCTCTTCAGTTTAATTAGATCCCATTTGTCAACTTTGGCTTGTGTTGCATTGCTTCTAGTGTTTTAGTCACAAAACCCACGCCTATGTCCTGAATAGTATTGCCTAGGTTTTCTTCTAGGGTTTTTATGGTTTCAGGTCTTACATTTAAGTCTTTAATCCATCTTGAGTTAATTTTTTAATAACGTGTAAGGAAGGGGTCCAGTTTCAGTTTTCTGCATATGGCTAGCCAGTTTTCCCAACACTATTTGTTAAATAGGGAATCTTTCCCCAGTTCTTGTTTTTGTCAGGTTTGTCAAAGATCAGATGGTTGTAGATGTGTGGTGTTATTTCTGAGGCCTCTGTTCTGTCCCATTGGTCTATATCTCTGTTTTGGTACCAATACCATGCTGTTTTGGTTACTGTAGCCTTGTAGTATAGTTTGAAGTCAGGTAGCATGATGCTTCCAGCATTGTTCCTGTTGTTTAGGATTGTTTTGGCTATGCAGCCTCTTTTTTTAGTTCCATATGAAATATAAAGTAGTTTTTTCCAATTCTGTGAAGAAAGTCAATGGTAGCTTGATGGAGATAGCACTGAATCTATAAATTACTCTGGGTGGTATGCCCATTTTCACAATACTGATTCTTCCTATCCATGAGCATGGAATGTTTTTTCCATTTATTTGTGTTTTCTCTTATTTCCTTGAGCAGTGGTTTTTGTTCTCCTTGAAGAGGTCCTCCACATCCCTTGTAAGTCATATTCCTGGGTATTTTATTCTTATTGTAGCAATTGTGAATGGGAGTTCTCTTTTTTTTTTTTTTTTTTTTAATTTATTTATTATTATTATACTTTAAGTTGTAGGGTACATGTGCATAACGTGCAGGTTTGTTACATATGTATACTTGTGCCATGTTGGTGTGCTGCACCCATCAACTCGTCATTTACATCAGGTATAACTCCCAATGCAATCCCTCCTCCCTCCCCCCTCCCCATGATAGGCCCCTGTGTGTGATGTTCCCCTTCCTGAGTCCAAGTGATCTCATTGTTCAGTTCCCACCTATGAGTGAGAACATGCGGTGTTTGGTTTTCTGTTCTTGTGATAGTTTGCTAAGAATGATGGTTTCCAGCTGCATCCATGTCCCTACAAAGGACACAAACTCATCCTTTTTTGATGGCTGCATAGTATTCCATGGTGTATATGTGCCACATTTTCTTAATCCAATCTGTCACTGATGATTTGGCTCTCTATTTGTCTGTTATTGGTATAGAGGAATGCTGTGATTTTTGCACTGTGACATATTATAGTATCTCATTGTGGTATTGTTTTGTGTTCCCCTAAAGATTAGTGATATTGAGCATCTTCTCATGTGCTTATTGGCCATTTGTATGTCTCCTCTGAAGAAATGTCTATTCCATCTCATTTTTTAATTGAGTTTTTATTGTTCTTGTTGAGTTTTAGGAATGCTATGTATATCCTGGATGTTTCTCTCTTACCAGATACATAATTTGCAAATGTTTTCTTTCATTCTGTATGCTGCTTTTTTTTTTTTTTTAATTATTTCATCAATAGTTTCCTTTCATGCACAAAAGGTTTTGTTTTGTTTTGTTTTGTTTTTTGTTTTTTGTTTTTTTTTTTTTTTGAGATGATATCTCGTTCTGTCACCCAGGCTGGAGTGTGGTGGCCCAATCTTGGCCAACTGCAACCTCCGCCACACCGGTTCAAGCAATTCTGGTGCCTCAGCCTCCTGAGTAGCTATAATTTCAGGCTCTCACCACAACACCAGGCTAATTTTTGTACTTTTTGTAGAAATGGGGTTTTGTCACGCTGGCCAGGCTGGTCTCAAACTCCTGGCCTCAAGTGATCTGCCCACCTCTGCCTCCCAAAGTGCTGCTATTACAGGTGTGAGCCACCACATCCAGACAAAAGTTTTTAATTTTGATGATGTTCAGTTGGTCTATTTTTCTTTAGTTGCCTGTACCTTTGGTATCACATACATAATCCACTTTAATCTACTTTTCAATATTAGATATAATTTCTGGTCACTACATATAGATATGTATCACTGTTTTTAATTGCTATGTGAGGTTCAATAATATGCATGTAAGAGAACTTATGCATTCCTTTATCAATGACCATTTGTGTCATTTCTAACATTTTATTATAAAATCTGCTATAATAAATAGCATTGCCATATATTTTTTCATATGTATAAGTTTTTCTATATACTGTTATTACAAGAAGTATCAATGCTTTAAAGGGAATGTACGCTTTGTTATTTTGATATATCCTATAAATTGTACTTAAGATTACACTATTTATAATGTAACATTTCCCTCATCCCCTTGACTATAATAATTACTATCTCTCATTTTAAATTGTTATGAAATGGGTCGGAAATGACATATTATTATCACCTTAATTTGAATGATCATGTATTTTAATGTGTTAATATAATTTTATTGCTATTACTTTAAGGCGTTATTCATTTGCTTTTAGCCCATTTGTTGTTTTTATTATGTTTTACCTTAAAAATTTGTAGATTTTTCTGTTATAAATATTTCTTTTGTATATATTTTTAAATTTTCTTCAAATTATGGTGCATTGTTTAAACTTTTAATGAAAAAATGTTACTCTTCTTATCCTTGTTTTGCCATAGTATTTGTTAATGCTTTTATACTTAGACAAGTAAATATTTTATTTTGTTTCAGAGTATTGTTTATGACTTTTGAAAGCTTTTCCTATCTCCAAGTTTATAAAAATATTTTCTTACATTTTTATTCTACCATATGCTAATGATCACACCTACCAAGCCTGGTAAAATGTGAGAAGGAATACACGAGAATGTGAATACCAGGAGGCAGAGATCACGGGGGTCTATTTGAAAGGCTGGTTACCACAGCTTATAATCAAAGTCTTGGCCATATGATAACTTTGCTAATAATTCAGGCATTCGATGTTATATCCCCATGGACATCCTGAAAGCAATAATTTTCTAGAAAACCAATTATTTAAGCAGGTATTATCCAACAGTTTTGTAAACATATACAGATATACAAATATAAACATATATTTGATTTGATAGAAAACAAATTTTTTTGAGCTTATGAAGCCACTGATTTTAAATTACACCACTAAACTAGAGAAAGAAAAACAAAAAGAGAAAGAGAAAGAAAAATGAAAAGTTACAAATTATAGAGACAGAAAAACAAAAAGTTACAAATTATAATTGAAAGACACATCAAATATAAGGTTGGATGTTTAATCAACATCTTAATGCTTTATTTTAAAATGTCCACATTGAGATTTATGATATATAATAGATTATCTGTTAAAAACTAATTTCATCCACAGAACTTTCAATAACTCTAAGATATGCATAATTACCTTAAAGTAAATTAAATTCTCCAGTGAAAAAAAAAATAGTGACTGAATGGATTTTTAAAAATCCAAATAAATTCTGCCCTCAAGAGACTCACTTCCCCTTTGAGAACACATGCAGACTAAAAATAAAGGGACAAAAAAAGGATAGTCCATGTAAATGGAAACCAAAAGAGAACAGAAGTAGCTATACTTATTGTTGTAGTATATTTTGGCTGGTATAATAAAATACCGTAAGCTTTTATGTAACAGAAACTAATTTCTTACAGTTCTGTAGGCTGAGAAGTCCAAGATCAAACCACCAGCAGATTTAGTGTCTGGTGAGGGACCATTTTCTGTTTCATGAATATCTTCTAGTTGTGTCTTCACAACCAGAAATCATTTTCCTCACAAGATAAATTATTTTCTGTCTCATGAATGATGCCTTCTAGTTGCATCCTCATAAAGGGGTGAACAAGCTCTTTGGGGTCTTTTTAATAAGGGTAATAATTATATTCATGAGGGATATGTTATCATGACCTAATCACTTTCAAGTGGCCCAACCTCCTAATACCATCATCTTGGGGGTAGTTTTAATACATGAATTTTGGGGGGAACATCAGCATTTAAACCATAGATTTTATATTAGACAAAACAGACTCTAAGTCAAAAACAGTAAAAAAAGACAAAGAAGGTCATTATATAATAACAAAGGAGTCAATTTGTGAAAAGAATATAATAATTGTAACTATATATGCACCCAACATTGGACCACCTGTAAATGAAAAGTAAATATTGATAGTTCTGAATGGAGAAATAGAGAACTATACAATAGTAGTAAGGGACTTCTATATGCCACATTCAAAATTTGTAGATTATCAAGATGCACATCAATAAGAAAACATTGGACATGGATTTCACTTTAAACCAAATGGACCTAACAGACAAATACAGATAATTCCATCCAACAGCACCAGAATACCATTCTTCTCAAGCACACATGGAACATTCTCCAGGATAGATCATGTGTTAGGCTACAAAACAAGTTTTACCAAATGTAAGAAGATTAAGATCACAGCAAGTTTATTTTCTGACCATAATTTTAAGAGACCTAACATCAATAACAGAAGATGAATATACTCACAAATATTTGAAAATTTAATACCATACTCCTAAACAACCAATGGGTTGATGAAGATAGTGAAAAGGAAATGGAAAAATAATTTGAAACAAAAGAGGAAATGTAAGATACCAACATTTATGGGATGCAGCAAAAGCAATTCTAAAGGGGATCCTTAGAGCAATAAAGGCCTATATGAAGAAAATAAAATGTCTTTAAAAAAAAAACACCCTAACTTTACATGTTAAGGACCCAGAAAAATAAAATAAGCCCAAAGTTAGTAGAAGGAAGAAAATAACAAAGATCAGAGCAGAAATAAACAAAATACGATTTTTAAAAAAAATAGAAAAAAATAAACTGAGTTGGATTTTTGAAAAGATAAACAAAATCAACAAACTGTTAGGTAGACTAAGAAAAAAGGCGAGAAAGAGGGGACATTACAATTGATACCACAGAAATGCAAAGAATCTAATTTGGTTTGGCTCCATGTCACCACCCAAATCTCATCTTGTAACTACAATTTCCATGTATTGTGGGAGGAACCTCGTGGGAGTTGATTGAATTATGAGGGCAGGTCTTTTCTGTGCTATTCTTGTGATAGTGAGTCAGTCTCTTGAGATCTGATGGTTTTAAAAATGGGAGTATCCCTGCACAAACTCTCTTCTCTTGTCTGCCACCATATGAGATGTGCCTTTCACCTTCTACCATGATTGTGAGGCCTCCTAGCCACATGGAACTATAAGTCCAATAAACCTCTTTATTTTGTAATTTGCCCAGTCTCTGCTATGTCTTTATCAGCAGCATGAAAACGGACTAATACAGAATCTTAAGACACTAATATGAACAACTGTACACCAAAAATCGGATATCCTAGATGAAATGGATAAGTTGCTAAAAAAATACATAAATAAAAACCCATGACATGTGTTTACCTATGTAACGAATCTTCACATGTACCCCAAAACCTAAAATACAAGTTAAAAAAAAGTAAAAAAAAAAAAAAAAATTAGGAATCAATAACCTCCCTCAAAGAAAAGACCAGGAACAAATGGCTTCACTGGTAAATTGTATATCCTAACATTTAAGGAAGAATAAAGGCCAACATTTCTCAAACTCTTTCAAAAAATTAAAAAGGTGAGAATATTTCCGAACTCACTTTTCGAGACAGCATTACCCAGATACTAAAGCAAGACAAAGACACTACAAGAAAGGGAAATTATATGCCAATATATGATGAATGTACATGCAAAATTCCTCAATGAAATACTAGCAAACTGAATTCACCATCACAATAAAAGGATCATACACTAGGATCAAATTCCTGGAATACAGGACTGTGTTTCAACATATGCAAATCAACAAATACACACAGAACACCAAAATAGTAAATAATAAAATAATATGATCAAAATAGATGCAGAAAAAGCATTTAACAAGCATTTACTATGATAAAATGTGCTTTCTAATAAAAATCGAACAAGTATAGAAGGAATCTCAACACAATAAAGGCCATATATCACACACCCACAACATCATACTCAATTATAAAAAGCTGAAAACTTTTTTCTCTAAGATTAGGGACAAGATAAAGAGGCCCAGTCTCACCACTCTTACTCAACATAGTACTTGAGGTCCCAATCAAAGCAATTAGTAACAGCAGCAGGAGAGCGACAAATTCTTAGGAGGAATGGGAGGGTCCCCAGAGAAACCCGACTTTCAAGCCAAAGACAGTCTGGAGCCTAAAAACCAGGCTACCAGTTCAGAGTAGAATGGGCAACCTGGAGTGAGAACTTTCTTGATGCCTTTCAGCCAATTAAATGGTGTATTTCCAGGCCTGCCCATGGACCTATCAGCATGCACTTCCTCCATTCTGAGCCCATGAAAACTCCAGGCTCAGCCACACGTCAGGATTACCCACCTGCGGGTAGGGGCAACTCACTCCAGTCTCCTCCCTGCTGAGAAGTTCTCCACTTTGCTCACCCTCCAGTTGTCTATGTAACCCCGTTCTTCCTGGATGTCACACAAGAACTCAGGACCTGCTGAATGGCGGGCGTGAGAAGGGTTGTAACGTTTTCCTGGCTGCCTTGCCCAGCTGCAGACAGGAGCGAAAGGGGCTGTAACACGTTCCTGGCCAGCTCCCCGAGCTTGCGGGAGGTGACATGCTCCTGTTCCTTGGACTGAGGGAGGGAAGAGCCGCGACCCCTCTGGAAGCCAAGACCCTGGCACTCCCTGGGTCAGAGCTGTAACACTACAGACCTTCCATCCTCTCCTGGTGTCCGGCAGCTGCCCCATGTGACCGGAAGTGGCAGCAGGGCTGAGCCAGCCCGGAAGCAGCGGTCCAGAGCGGGGTGGCAGGAGTGAACTAGCTAAAACATGTAAACCGCCACCCATGGCTCGCTGAGCTGTGGGCAGCAGGCATGAGAGAGCTCTAGCATATCCCCCGACCCCTTGGGGCTCCACGGTTGCTGGTGTCTCTGAGTTTTAGGGCATTACCGTGTTCCCCTCATCCCGATGTTGGCGTCTGCATCAAAAGCTGCTTGTACCATGACTGGTCCAGTCACAGCCTCACCACAGAGCCAGTGCCTGTGTCAGTGCCTGGAGCTTCCTGCCCTGCCACAGCAGCCAGTGTGTTTAGCTGTGCACAGTGGCCTGACCCTGCGCTTGCTCACACACCGCTTGCTGCTCTGCACCTGGCTTGCCCTTGGTGGGCGTAGGATCCAGGCCAGTAGCATGAGCCAAGCATAGCCTGCTGGGCTAAGTGAGCAGAAAGAGCCCAGTGGGCACAAGCAAACTCAAGTAGAGGCACTACCAGCCACAGTGGTTTCAGGCTGGCGAAGCGACACCCAAAGGATCCTGTGATATTAGGCAAGCAAAGTAAATAAAAAAGCGGCTAAGTAGAAAAAGAAAAGTTAAATTGTCTCTGCAGGTGACATGATCTTTTACATCAAAAACTCTCAATATTCCACCAAAAAACCTATTAGAACTTGTAAACTAATTCAGTAAAGTTGCAGGATAGAAAATGAACACGCAAAAATCAGTTGTGTTTTGAGGCACAAACAAGCTATCTAAAAAACTGTCCAATTTACAATAACATCAAAAAGGATAAAATACTAAAGAAAAAATTTAGTCAAGGAGGGTAGAAGATATGAAAACTGAAAACTATAAAGCATTCATGAAAGAAATTGAAGAAGATATAAGTAAATAGAAATATATTCTGTGTCAATAAATAGAAAATATCACTAATTTAAAATGGCCATACTACACAAAGTGATCTACAGATTCAATGCAATCCCTATCAAAATTTCAATGATATTTTCATAGAAATAAAAGAAAAATTCTAAAATGTGTATCCTCCACAAAAGACCTCAAATAACTAAAGCAATTTTGAAAAAAAAGATCAAAACTGGAGGCATCACACTTCTTCATTTCAAATTATATTACGGCCGGGCGCGGTGGCTCAAGCCTGTAATCCCAGCACTTTGGGAGGCCGAGACGGGCGGATCACGAGGTCAGGAGATCGAGACCATCCTGGCTAACACAGTGAAACCCCGTCTCTACTAAAAAATACAAAAAACTAGCCGGGCGAGGTGGCGGGCGCCTGTAGTCCCAGCTACTCAGGAGGCTGAGGCAGGAGAATGGCGTAGACCCGGGAGGCGGAGCTTGCAGTGAGCTGAGATCCGGCCACTGCACTCCAGCCTGTGCGACAGAGCGAGACTCCGTCTCCAAAAAAAAAAATAAATAAATAAAAATAAAATAAAATAAAATTATATTACAAGCATAGTAATCAAAACAGTTTGGTTCTGGCATAAAAATATACTTATAGACCAATGGAACAGAATACAGAGCCTAGAAATACATTCATGAATGCATAGTCAACTCATCTTCAACAAAGTCACCGAGGATAGTGAATAAAGAAAGGATACTCGTTTCAACAAACAGTGTTTACAAATATAGATGTCCACACACACACACACACACAAATGAAATTGGATCTTTATTTTACATCATACACAAAAGTTAACTCAAAATGGGTTAAAGATGTAAGTGTATGACCTAAAACTCTAAAACTCCTTGAAGAAAACATATAGAAGAAGCTCCAGGACATTGGTCTCGACAATAATTTTCTGGATATGACAACAAAAGCACAGTCACCAAAAGCAAAAATAAAAAAAGAAGTAGGATTACATTAAAGTAAAATTTCTGAAGAGCAATAAAATAAAAAATTTTAAAAAGGCAACCCAAGAAATAAAGAAAAAGGTGAAAATATTTGCAAAGCATTCATATGATAAGAAATTAATATCCAAAACATGTAGGAAACTCATACGACTCAGTAGCAAAAAACAAAACAAAAAACTACAAATGACGGAACAGCATGCACAAAGAAAAAAAGGTGTGACTAAGAATCTCATGTTCTTACCCTACCTGTATTTCACAGTGGCTGAAGTGTAGGATTTAATGGCCTACAGAGGGGTGAGATAAAATAAGGGCTTTGTTTTGTTTTTTCAGATGGAGTCTCGCTCTGTCTCCAGGCTGGAGTGCAGTGGCATGATCTCGGCTCACTGCAACCTCCGCCTCCCAGATTCAAGTGATTCTCCTGCCTCGGCCTCTCAAATAGCTGGAACTAGAGGCATGCGCCACCATCCCCAGCTAATTTTTGTATTTTTAGTAGAGACAGGGTTTTACCATATTGGCCAGGATGTTCTCAATCTCTTGACCTCCTGATCTGCCTGCCTTGGCCTCTCAACGTGCTGGGATTACAGTTGTGAGCCACCGGCACCCGACTAATACAATGAGAATTCAAAACTTAATTGCTTGATTTGCTTTGCTATGCAATCTTGACTATTAATTATGTAGGTGATTGGGGGAAAAATTATTTTTAACAAATGGCAATGATATCTTGAGTTTTGTTTAAGAAAATATCTCTGATACCACAAAAGAGAACTAAATGAAAGAAAATTAGATTAGTTAAAAGGAACACACAACATATCCAGGCAAATAAATATATGTGTGTTCAAACATCTGTCTTTAATTTCCTTTAAAATTTTACATCTGGACTTCAAAATCTTATTTATAAGAAACAAATCAAGCCCATCTTGTGTAGACATTTATATATTCAACAATATAAAGATTTTTTTAATTCAGAACTTTGAGGATGACATAATTCTGTAAAATTAATAAGCCTACATTTTGTTTCTAGAAGCATGTCAAATGATATGTTCTCAAAAATAGTGAAACAAAACATCTACAAAAGCGGGACAAAATTTTTTTTGTTTTTTTCTTTTAAAATTCAACTTTTATTTCAGATATGAGGGTATACGTGCAGATTTGTTATATGGGCATATTGCACCCATGTAGTGCGCATACTACACAACAGGTAGTTAGAATTTCTTTTCTTTTTTTTTTTTTTTTTTTTTTTTAGGACGGGTGTGGTCGCTCACGCCTGTAATCCCAGCACTTTGGGAGGCTGAGACGGGCTGATCATGAGGTCAGGAAATCGAGATCATCCTGGCTAACACAGTGAAACCCCGTAAAAATACAAAAAAAAAAAAAAAAAAAAAATTAGCTGGGCATGGTGGTGTATGTCTGTAGTTCCAGCTACTCCGGAGGCTGAGGCAGGAGAATGGCGTGAACCTGGGAGGCGGAGCTTGCAGTGAGCCGAGATCGCGCCACTGCACTGCAGCCTGGGTGACAGAGCGAGACTTCGTCTCAAAAATAAAAATAAAAATAAAGAAAGAAAGAAAGAAAAGAAAATCATATTTTTTTAAGTCAAAGATGGTTCTACTAAACTGAAAGACAAGTCTCCAGGTGTCAATATAATCCATAAAAATTAAAGAAAGAGAAATTCCTGGACACAAGCCTCTTAATTTGAACACAAATTTATGTGTACCCTGTTGGGTTCCCTCTATTCCTAGTGACCACACAAGGGATAGTAGAGTATGTAACATGCAAAATGAGGGTGTGGAGGATCACATATCATAACGAGAATAGACTACCATCATTTTTTCCATAAGCGAAGAGAGACAACTGTGTGAATTGATTATCCCACCTGATTGGTCTGGCTCTGTGTCTCCATCCAAATCTCATCTTGAATGAGAATCTGAATTTTGATCCCCACATGTTCGGGCAGGGACCTCGTGGGAGGTAATTAGAGCATGGTGGTGGTGAATGAGTTCTCACAAGATCTGATGGTTTCATAAGGGGCTTTTCCGACCTTCCCTCTGCACTATTCCTTCCTGTTACCATGTGAAGAAAGATACGTGTCCTTCCCCTCCCATCATGATCAAAAGTTTCTTGAGACCTCTCCAACCCTGCAAAACTGTGAACAAATTTAAACATAGCACCTGATAGGTGGTGTTTCAATCTTCATCCTCCTCGTACTCTCCACTCTCAGCTAGGCTTCAGTGTCTGTTGTTCCCTGCTTCCTGTCCATATGTACTTGATATTTAGCTTTCACTTATAAGTGAGAACATGTGGTATTTGGTTTTCTGATCTTGTGTTATTTCAGTCAGGATTATAGCCCCCAGCTCCATCCATGTTGCTGCAAAGGACATAATCTAGTTCTTTTTCATAGCTGTATAGTATTCCATGGTGTATGTGTATCATATTTTCTTTATCCAGTCTACCATTCATAGGGATCTAGGTTGATTCCATGTCTTTGCCATTATGAATAGTGTTGCAATGAACATACACGTGCATGTGTCTTTATAGTAGAATAATTTGTATTTCTGTCGGTGTATACCCAATAATGGGATTGCTGAGTTGAATGGTAATTCTGTTTTATATTATTTAAGAAACTGCCACACTGCTTTCTACAAAAGCTGAACTAATTTACACCCCCACCAGCAGTGTATAAGCACTCCATTTTCTCCGTAACCTCTGGAGCACTTTTACTTTTTTTTTACTTTTTATTAATAGCCATGACTGGTTGTGGTGGATCACATCTATAATCCCAGAACTTTAGGAGGCCCAGGTGGATGGATTGCTTGAGTTCAGCAGTTCAAGACCAGCCTGGGCAACATGGCTAAATCCCATCTCTACAAAAAATACAAAAATTAGCCAGACATGGTGGCACATGCCCATAGTCCCAGCTACAGGGGAGACTGAGGCAAGAGAATTCTTGAGCCAGGAAAGAAGAGGTTGCAGTGAGCTGAGATGATGCCACTGCACTTCAGCCTGGGTGACATAGTAAGACATCATCTCAAATAAATAAAAATAATAGCCATTCTGATTAGTGTGAGATGGTATCTCATGGTGGATTTGATTTGCATTCCCCTATTGATTAGTGATGTTGAGTATTGTCCCATGTGCCCGTTGGCCAAATGTATGACTTTTGAAAAGTGTCAGTTCATGTCTTTTACCCACTTTTTTTTGTTGTTGTTAATTTTCTTTTTTCTTTATTTATTTTACTTTAAGTTCTGGGATACAAGTGCAGAATGTGCAGGTTTGTTACATAACATGTTTGTTACATGTGACATGGTAGTTTCCTGAACCTATCAACCTGTCATCTAGGTTTTAAGCCCTGCATGCATTAGGTATTTGTCCTAATGCTCTCCTTCCCCTTACCCCCAACCCCCAGACAGGCCCCGGTATGTGATGTTCCCCTCCCTGTGTCCTTGTGTTCTTATTGTTCAACTCCTACTCATGAGTGAGAACATGCAGTGTTTGGTTTTCTATTCTGGTGTTTAATGGGATTTATTTTTTGCTTGTAAATTTGATTAAGTTCCTTATAGAATCTAGATATTAAACCTTTGTTGATGCAGAGTTTGCAAATATTTTCTCCTGTTCTATAGATTATTTTCTCTATTGGTAGTGGCTTTTGCTGTGCAGAAGATATTTAGTTTAATTAGGTCTGATTTGTCATTTTCTGTTTTCGTTGCAATTGCTTTTGGTATGCTTGTCATGAAATCTTTGTCTGGTCTTATGTCTAGAATATTTCCTAAGTTATGTTACAGGATTTCTATCATCTTTACTTTTACATTTAAGTCTTTAATCCATCTTGAGTGCATTTTTGTACTTGGTGGGTAAGGAAATAATCCAGTTTTGACCTTCTGCATATGGCTAGTCAGTTATCCCAGCACCATTTATTGAATAGAGGGTCCTTTCCACATTGCTGTTTTCATTGACTTTGTCAAAGATCAGACAGTTGTAGGCATGCAGCAGTATTTCTGGGTTCTCTATTCTGTTCTATTGGCCTGTGTGTTTTGGTACCAGTGCTGTGCTGTTTAGGTTACTGGTGAAGAAACTCAAAGACCAGGAACTTTCCCTGGCAGATGCAGAAATTGCATCTACACAACGATAATAAACAACAATGTAGTATGGGTGCAGAAACATTAATGAGACCCACAGATGTATGGGAGTTTGTTAAATGACAAAATTGGTATGCAGATTACTGGAATAAGAGGAACTCTTCTTGAAGTGGAGCTCTGAAAATTAGAAATCCATAGAAAATTCTTTCAAACTTAATTCGATCTGATCCAATTCAAGATAAATTAAGGTTTTAGCTATCAGAGTAGATGTCAAATCTCATAGTAGAATATAGAAATATACATCTTTTAGACCTTGTGGTAACAAAATATGAGAGACAAGATATATAAAACACTTATAATAAAACCCTTCAGAAACATGATATTCTTTAATAACTTTTATTTAACAAATCATGCCTTAACAGAAAATAGTCACCCTACGTCGAACTGGCCAAAAACTAAGGGGAAGAATGTATTAAAAACTCTGAAAAATCACTAAGCAGAACATGAAATAAATGAATAATAGTCAAGAAATTTCCATGGCATTTTATATAAGAGACAAACCTATTACAAATAAACTTTAAACAAGATATTCAACAACACTGATGACCACAAAATGAAAAGACTGCAATGACATATCATTTATATCTCACTGAACATGCAAAAATTAAAACTTCAGGGAGAAATGGCAGGAATTAAATAGATCTGCAACTTAAACCTTGCTGGTCTATTGTATTTGGTACAGTCCCTCTTAAAAAACACCTTTGTTATTAACTCCTAAGGTTAAATTTTCACATACCCTATGAATCAGTAATTCAACTCTGGACATATAGCCAGAGAAAGTTTTGTAATCAGAGACATGTATAACAATGCTTATAACAGCAATAGGTATTGTAACAAAAACCTGGAAACAATTCAGATGCCCAGCTACAAATTTTATATGTACCACGACGTATATTTTTATACAATTAAAAGCAACTAAAATTATACATAGATATTTAAAGAGTACAAATAAATATATTAAAGCTATTATACAGAGTACATATATACACACTCCATCTTAAGGTGCATATAGATATCATAAAACAATATAAAAAGATATAAAATGATAAATAGAATTCAGAGCAATGATATGATGATTATACTGGTTGTGGGATGGCACAAGCTTGGGTGGGCAGGAGAAACATATGGCTACATGTAGATAATTTTTAAATGCCCAACCTTTATTTCAACAGTAGACTTACAGGTGCTTATTATGCTATTTGAAATAGTGATATATATAGCTAACTGTAAAAAGAAGCAGTCCATACATAGACCAATATAGAGAGTCCACCACTAACTAATGAACAATGTTAGTGATAGCCAAGAATTATGATTAAGTCAATTGAATGAACCTGAAAAATATCATCATAATCAACAAAAATTAAACAATAATAGAGAGTGTGGTTGAGCTATAGCAAAAAAATAACTCCACTGAAAACGTGAAACCCAGTCTATCCTTACACTAATTTGCCATTAAAATTTACACTGCTATAAGGATGTGACACCAACCTACAAAATTAACTTAACATGGCCCAACATTTGTTACCACCACTAGGCTGCCTGGCAGAAGCAAAGAAAACTTCTGATTGGAGGGATAAATACTCAGACCTTTTTTTTTCTTTTTTCTTTTTTATTATACTTTAAGTCCTAGGATACATGTGCACAACCTGCAGGTTTGTTACATATGTATACATGTGCCATGTTGATGTGCTGCACCCATTACGTCATCATTTACATTAGGTATATCTCCTAATGCTATCTCTCCCCGCTCCTCCTACCCTACAACAGGCCCCAGTGTGTGATGTTCCCCTTCCTGTGTCCAAGTTTCTCATTGTTCAGTTCCCACCTATGAGTGAGAATATGTGGTGTTTGCTTTTTTGTCCTTGAGATAGTTTGCTGAGAATGATGGTTTTCAGCTGCATCCATGTCCCTACAAAGGACATGAACAGATCCTTTTTAATGGCTGCTTAGTATTCCATGGTGTATATGTGCCACATTTTCTTAATCCAGTATGTCATCAATGGACATTTGGGTTGATTCCAAGTCTTTGCTATTGGAATAGTGCTGCAATAAACATACGTGTGCATGTGTCTTTATAGCAGCATGATTTATAATCATTTGGGTATATACCGTGTAATGGGATGGCTGGGTCAAATGGTATTTCTAGTTCTAGATCCTGGAGAAATCGCCACACTCTTTTTCACAATGGTTGAACTAGTTTACAATCCCACCAACAGTGTAAAAGTGTTCCTATTTCTCCACATCCTCTCCAGCACCAGTTGTTTCCTGACTTTTTAATGATCACCATTCTAACTGGTGTAAAATGGTATCTCATTGTGGTATTGATTTGCATTTCTCTGATGGCTAGTGATGATGAGCATTTTTTCATGTGTCTGTTGACTGCATAAATGTCTTCTTTTGAGAAGTGTCTGTTCATATCATTTGCTTACTTTTTGATGGGGTTGTTTGTTTTCTTCTTGTAAGTTTGTTTGAGTTCTTTATAGGTTCTGGATATTAGCCCTTTGTGAGAAGAGTAGATTGCAAAAATTTTCTCCCATTCTGTAGGTGGCCTGCTCACTCTGATGGTAGTTTCTTTTGCTGTGCAGAAGCTCTTTAGTTTAATTAGATCCCATTTGTCAATTTTGGCTTTTGTTGCCATTGCTTTTGGTGTTTTAGACATGAAGTCCTCGCCCATGCCTATGTCCTGAATGGTATTACCTAGGTTTTCATTACCTAGGTTTTCTTCTAGGGTTTTTATGGTTTTAGGTCTAACATTTAAGTCTTTAATCCATCTTGAATTAATTTTTGTATAAGGTGTAAGGAAGGGATCCAGTTTCAGCTTTCTACATATGGCTAGTCAGTTTTCTCAGCACCATTTATTAAATGGGGAATCCTTTCCCCATTTCTTGTTTTTGTCAGGTTTGTCAAAGATCAGATGGTTGTAGATGTGTAGTATTATTTCTGAGGGCTCTGTTCTGTTCCATTGGTCTATATCTCTGTTTTGGTACCAGTACTATGTTGTTTTGGTTACTGTAGCCTTGTAGTAGTTTGAAGTAGCAAGATGCCTCCAGCTTTGTTCTTTTGAATTAGGATTGTCTTGGCAATGTGGGCTCTTTTTTGGTTCCATATGAACTTTAAATTAGTTTTTTTCCAATTCTGTGAGGAAAGTCATTGGTAGCTTGATGGGGAATGCATTGAATCTATAAATACCTTGAGCAGTATGGCCATTTTCATGATATTGATTCTTCCTATCCATGAGCATGGTATGTTCTTCCATTTGTTTGTGTCCTCTTTTAGTTCACTGAGCAATGGTTTGTATTTCTCCTTGAAGAGGTCCTTTACATCCCTTGTAAGTTGTATTCCTAGGTATTTTATTCTCTTTGAAGCAATTGTGAATGGGAGTTGACTCATGATTTGGCTGTTTGCCTGTTATTGGTGTATAAGAATGCCTGTGAGTTTTGCATGTTGATTTTGTATCTGGAGACTTTGCTGAAGTTGCTTATCAGCTTAAGGAGATTTTGGACTGAGACGAAGGGGATTTCTAAATATACAATCATTTCATCTGCAAACAGGGACAATTTGACTTCCTCTTTTCCTAATTGAATACTCTTTATTTCTTTCTCTTGCCTGATTGCCCTGGCCAGAACTTCCAACACTATGTTGAATAGGAGTGGTGAGAGAGAGCATCCCTGTCTTGTGCCAGTTTTCAAAGGGAATGCTTCCAGTTTTTGCACATTCAGTATGATATTGGCTGTGGGTTTGTCATAAATAGCTCTTATTATTTTGAGAAACATCACATCAATACCTAGTTATTGAGAGCTTTTAGCATGAAGGGCTGTTGAATTTTGTCAAAGGGCTTTTCTGCATCTATTGAGATAATCATGCGGCTTTTGTCTTTGGTTGTGTTTATACGAGGGATTACTTTTATTGATTTATGTATGTTGAACCAGCTTGCATCCCAGGGATGAAGCCCACTTGATCATGGTGGATAAGCTTTTTGATGTGCTGCTGGATTCGGTTTGCCAGTATTTCATTGAGGATTTTTGCATCGATGTTCAGCAGAGATATTGGCCTAAAATTCTCTTTTTTGTGTGTGTCTCTGCCAGGCTTTGGTAGCAGGATGATGCTGGCCTCATAAAATGAGTTAGGGAGGATTCCCTCTTTTTCTATTGGTTGGAATAGTTTTAGAAGGAATGATACCAGCTCCTCCTTGTACATCTGGTAGAATTCGGCCGTGAATCCATTTTTTCCTGGACTTTTTTTGGTTGGTAAGCTATTAATTATTACCTCAATTTCAGAGACTGTTATTGGTCTATTCAGGGATTCAACTTCTTTCTGGTTTAATCTTGGGAGGTTGTATGTGTCCAGGAGGTTGTCCATTTCTTCTAGATTTTCTCGTTTATTTGCATAGAAGTGTTTATAGTATTATCTGAAGGTAGTTTGTATTTCTGTGATTGGTGGTGATATCCCCTTTATCATTTTTTATTGTATCTATTTGAGTCTTCTCTCTTTTCTTATTTATTAATCTCTCTAGCGGCCTATCAATTTTGTTGATCTTTTCAAAAAACCAACTCCTGCATTCATTGGTTTTTTGAAGGTTTTTTTGTGTCTCTATCTCCTTTAGTTCTGCTCTGATCTTAGTTATTTCTTGCCTTCTGCTAGCTTTTGAATGTGTTTGCTCTTGCTTCTCTAGTTCTTTTAATTGTGATGTTAGGGTGTCCATTTTAGATGTTTCCTGCTTTCTCTTATGGGCATTTAGTGCTATAAATTTCCCTCTACACACTGCCTTAAATCTGTCCCAGATATTCTGGTATGTTTTATCTTTGTTCTCATTGGTTTCAAAGAACATCATTATTTCTGCCTTCATTTCGTTATGTACCCAGTAGCCATTCAGGAGAAGGTTGTTCAGTTACCATGTAGTTGAGCTGTTTTGAGTGAGTTTCTTAATCCTGAGTTCTAGGTTGATTGCACTGTGGTCTGAGAGACAGTTTGTTATAATTTCTGTTCTTGTACATATGCTGAGGAGTGCTTTACTTCCAACTATGTGGTTACTTTTGGAATAAGTGCGACGTGGTGCTGAGAATAATGTATATTCTGTTGATTTGGGGTGGAGAGTTCTGTAGATGTCTACTAGGTCTGCTTGGTTCAGAGCTGAGTTCAATTCCTGGATATCCTTGTTAACTTTCTGTCTCATTAATCTGTCTAATGTTGACAGTGGGGTGTTACAGTCTTTAGCCCATTTACATTTAAGGTTAATATTGTTAGGTATGAATTTGATCCTGTCATTATGATGTTAGCTGTTTATTTTGCTTGTTAGTTAATGCAGTTTCTTCCTAGCATCAATGGTCAGACCTTTTATAATTACTGACACAGTGCTAGAAAGCATGAGCTCAAACAAAAACAAAATTCACTATAGAAAAGAGTAGGCAGAAACAAACAAAAGAAACATGAACTTAATTTAATGAAATTATTAGACAGACTACAAATAATTACATGATTCAAATCTAGAAAACAGAAAACGTTTTCTAAAAAAGCAAAAGGTAAATAAAAATCTCACATCAATTTGATTTAAAAATAGTCTTCTACACTTTATCCTCAGTAAGATGGCTATAATATTTTTTAAAATAAGATAATACGTGTTGCTGAGAATGTGGAGAAATTGGAACCCTCATACATTGCTGTTGGAAATGTAAAATAGTATAGCTGTGGTGAGACAACATTTTGATGTTTCCTCAAAAAGTTAAACAAAATTATGCAATTGTGGGAGCTGGAAATCTAAAATGTTTATGGCAGGCCACCAGAGTGAAAATTAAGGCAATAGTTGGTGTAGCAGTCTTTTTTGTTTGTTTTTTTGTTTTGTTTTGAGGTAGGGTCTCACTCGGTTGCCCAGGCTGGAGTGCAGCAGTGCCATCACAGCTCACTGCAGCTTCAACTTCCCAGGGACAGGTGATCCTCCCACCTTAGCCTCTGAAGTCACTGGGACTAGAGATGCGTGCCACCACATCCAGATAATTTTTTGTATTTTTTATGAAGACTAGGTTTGGCTTTTGGGCAATCTGACCACCTCGATAAAGTACTGAGATTAGAGGCATGCCCAGCTGATGTAGCAGTCTTGAATTCAATTTCTGTAAGGCAGCAGGCTGGAAACTCAGGCAGAAATTCTGGAGGCAAAATTGCTTCTCTGAAAAACCTGTGTGTTTGCTCTTAAAGCTTAACCTGATTGGATGAATGCCACCCACATTATAAAAAGTAATCTGTTTCACTCAAATCCTGCCGATTTAAATATTAATCACATTTAAAAACCACCTTCACAGAAACATGTATACTGGTGCTTGACCAAACATCTGGGCACATAGTCTAGCCATGTTGACATGTAAAATTAACGTTACGACCACTCTCCAGAATAAGCTTTAAGTGCCAGAATGCAGGGGCCCAATCCCTTTCCTTGATTGCACTGATGGTAGAAGCATATTTTGAGATAGAGCCTTTTCAGTCCAAGATCCTAACCAACCTATGTTGGGTATATAGCCTAAGTTTGAAACATACACCTTTGGTTATTTGGGCATATTTATTTCTATAGTATAATCTAGCCTACTCTAAGATATACGACAGTTGAACAATATTATGAAAGAAAACAGGGCAAAGTAAAATAGTTCCAGAAAGAATGTCTGAGAAGCAAGAAGAAATAGAGAGCCAGATATTGGTACTCCTGGGTACTATAAATAAATATGAACTGTCTAACATAATAATAATAAGGATCTTGATGATGTCTAAATGTGGGATAACAAAATACCAGGGAACTAAAATATTAGAGAATAGTAACATATAATTAAGATTGGATAAAGTACTAACAAATATTTGTAAGTTTCTTTTTATCTTCAGGAAAATAGAAATATTAATGGGTTTAATCACTTGCATATATTTTTGTGTGTTTAAGTTTGTGTGTGTGTGTGTTTGTGTGATATTGTATTCTGAAACTAAGAAAGTATGCCTAAAGGAGGCATTTTAGAAGGTGAAAAAATGCCTGGATCTACAACACTGTAGTAAATCTCTCATACTAATAACCTTAGTTTGTAGCACTAGTGAGACTTAAATTATCTAAAGTTGTCAATGCCCTGAAAACCCATCAGACTACGGCCAGGTGGATTGCATGCAAGGCTATCATTTTACTGGTGTATGTGTGTGTGTGTGTGTGGGGGGGGTGTGTGTGTGTGTGTGTGTGTGTGGTGTGTGTTCTGTTGAAAAACCTTGCCTTCTAGACTGGCCAAAATTTAAAAAGTTTTAATTGATGGCACATCTCATACATACCAATTAGGATTGCTAATTGGTAAAATACTTCCTTTCAGGTTGTTTATTAAATGTTTTGAAAGTTAAAAGAAAATGATCAGATTTTGACTCCAAAATTCCACGCAGTTATATTAAACAGAATACAATTGAAAATGATACTAATACAAAGATGTATTTAAACAGTGGTATCACTGTTTAAAGTTGTAAAAAAGGGACAAAATCTAAATATCCATAGATATTAAACAAATATGTTATTACATTTACATAGAAATATTTGCCAACCTAAAGATGGTAATTTATATATGTAATGTATGTATATCATGTATGTGTATACATATGGTATCTATGTATATCATCTCATTTTGTAAGGCACTCATTTATGTATAAGCACATATATATATAATATCACACAAATGTGTTTCATAGACTATGAAAATATGCAGGCAGTGTGATTATATGATTATATACCATTAAATTTTTTATATATACCATTAAAATTTTTTCATGTATTTAAATGTCTTTATTAAGTGAGAATGTACTATTTTCTAAATAAAATAACATATTTAGGCACATTGAGTCATGTAGAGGTGGTCGCTAAGTCAGGCTACAGACTGACTTTAAATTTAAGTAAACTATTTTTTATTGTTTTCTTCTGGTGAAAAGAAGACCGTGTTCAAGAGTATAAACATGTAAGCATAGAGAAATCAAGCCCAAATAATTATGATATACAAAGTTATGTTATTTTTCTAACTAAAAGTGTTTTTATTTCATTCACGTTTCACACACAGTATTATTATTTCTATTATTCCAATAAGGTTTAGTTTGGCAAGGAAAGAGAAGAGGTATCAGAGGCAGAAGGAGGGTAATGACAATAAAATGGTATTATTATTTAAGGTAGTTTTTTGATCTTTAATTTCATGGGTTACAAAACAAACAAACAAAACCAAAACTACAACCAAAAACTATTCTACAATCGAACCTTGTCCAAGTGCATAATAAAAAAATATTAAATGAGAGAAACATGCAAAATTACTAAACAGAAACTTATTACCAAAGATTGTTCTGCAATTGAGATAAATGGAGTTAGTGATCTAATGATTCTTTATTGTTCTTCTTAATCTTTTCAATTCTAGTAAAAAATTACTCATGAAAAGAAGCTCAACTATTCTGAACACATAAAAATGACTAAAAGTTAATTTAGCAACTGCATTGATTAACATAGAATCTTTTTTTGTTGCACGGTCCCTTGGTCTCAGTGATATTGGATGGTTTTCCACATATATATATTCAAATATTATATATATATATTCAAATATTATATATATTTTTTTCACGAGGTTGACAGAAATCCAGGATGGAATGCAGAATGTGGAAAAAAATCAAATTGTATTAGAAATATGAAACAACCTCCCTGAATGAAGTTAGGTAAAGGCAGGTAACCTAAATACCTTTGGAAAGAGGAAGGTAAAATTAAAGACAAAAGACGCTGTACATAAGCCCCATACTCCAGTTAAGAGTGTTAATGTGTGCACTGAACATAAACAATTGTAAATGAACGGCAATGGTAGTAGCCGGATTTCTCACCGTTGCACAGAGAGGTTCCAGATAAGTAAGGGCAGGAAGTTATAGAGGTCCAGGTGTTAATAAAGTAGAAATGGAGACATCACTATTAACTCAGCTTTAGCTTAATATCTATACAGATGGCTACATATAGAAATATGAAGAGATACTTACATACACATACATTTTCTTGCTCTGTCAGCTAAAAGACCCTAGAAACATTGATACCCCAATATCAATGAGCACATACAGCTCCCAGATTTCAGGTTCTATTAACATTTTACAATAAAAGGAACCAGGGCTGCTTGCTAAAATAGCTGATACAAACACAGGACAGGACATATACAAGATAAGCCTGGAGCATCTTGTAGTGCAAAGAAGTAAGGAAGTGCTCAAGAAAACAACAAAACCAAAAATTCAAGATGATGGGAAGATGTTAAAGGGAAACAGGAGCCAATAGAAAGAGCTCCCTATATAGCTAATTGCTGGAACAATTTGAACCAAAAAATAAATAAATAGTATTGTATTAAACTCCAAATTATAAAATAAATACCTGCCAGTTTATATAAATATACTAAATAAAAAAACAAATTGATAAGTGGAGAAGAAGAGATAAATCTCCCATTCAGAATTCCAAATAATTTATATGTATTCTCTGCCCTGAAGAAGGTAGAGCATAACAGTGTATAATGATGTTCTTCCAAAAAGGAGACAAGTTGGAAAAAAAAAAAACAGAATAACTTTATAGTTACTTTTACAACACTTTAGCTGAGTTATGAAGGTCAACATCAATAGTAATGAATCATGTTAAAAGTAGGTATCAGGGGAACCAGCCCCCAATATTTTGACGTAGGTTCTTTTCTATTTTCCCTAAGTGTTGGCTGGTCTGAGAAATAGAGAAAGAGTACAAAAGAGAGAAATTTTACAGCTGGGTCTCCGGGGGTGACATCACATGTCGGCAGGTTCTGTGATGCCTCCCTGAGCCACAAAACCAGCAAGTTTTATTAGGGATTTCAAAAGGGGAGGGAGTGTATGAATAGGGAGCAGGTCACAGAGATCACATACTTCAAAAAACAATAAAATATCACGTGGTAAATGGGGACAGAGCAAGATCACAAGGCCAGGGTGAAATTAGAACTACTGATGCGATTTCATGTCCCACTATGCATGCACGCATTGTCATTGATAAACATCTTAACAGGAAACAGGGTTCAAGAGCAGACAACTGGTCTGACTAGAATTCACCAGGCTGGAATTTCCTAATCCTAGCAAACCTGAGGGTGCTGCATGAGACAAGGGTATATTTCATCCCTTATCTTCAACTGCATAAGACAGACACTCCCAGAGCGGCCATTGTAGAGAACTCCCCCTGGGAACGCATTATTTTCCCAGGGCTATTCCTTGCTGAGAAAAAGAATTCAGCGATATTTCTCCTATTCACTTTTGCAAGAAGAGAAATACGACTGTTCTGCCTAGCCCTGCAGGCAGTCAGACCTTACGGTTATCTCCCTTGTTCCCTGAAAATCACTGTTATCCTGTTCTTTTAGGATGCCCAGATTTCATATTGTTCAAACACACGTTTTACAAACAATTTGTACAGATAACGCAATCATCACAGGGTCCTGAGGCGACATACACCTTCAGCTTACAAAGATGATGTGATTAAGAGATTAAAGTAAAGATAGGCATGGGAAATTATAAGAGTATTAATTGAGAAAGTGATAAATGTCCATGAAATCTTCACAATTTATGTTCAGAGATTGCAGTAAAGACAGGCATAAGAAATTATAAAAGTATTAATTTGGGGAACAAATAAATGTCCATGAAATCTGCACAATTTGTGTTCTTCTGCTGTGGCTTCAGCCAGTCCCTCTGTTCAGGGTCCCTGACTTCCCACAACAAGTAGGTACCCTTGATATAATGGGATATGTCCTTTCTCCCCAAAACTCCTAAGTCTAATCATAAGAAAAAAAAAAAAATCAAACAATTCCCAATAGAGGATCACTTTACAAAATACCTGACCAGCATTCTCCATAATGTCAAGGTCATCATAAACAAGGTTAGTCTGAGAAACTGCCACAGCCAAGAGAAGCCTAAGGAAACATAATGACTAAATCTAATGTGGGTAACCCAGATGGGGTCCTGGATGGTCATTAGGTAAAAACTAAAAAAACCACAAAGTATGGACTTGTTATTAGTAATATGTCAATATTAATTCATTAACTGTAACAAATAGACCATATTAATGTAAGATGTTAATAATAGAGGAAACTGACTATAAAGCGTGTGGGAAATTTTATCCTCTTCCTCAGTTTTTTTATATATGTAAAACTTCCGAAAGTTAATTTGAAAAACTGAAAGAAATGTCTTGAACATACTAAGCATAGGAGAAAGGTGATGCTTGATACAGATGAAAAGCTAGGTAGGGATCAGATCACCACAGCATTGTAATACAGGCAAAGGTGTTTGAAATTTTTTTCACAATTCAAAATACCAATTTTTCACAATTGGTAATTTAAATCTTGTGTGAAATTTGATCTCACTCATGATTTTTTTAAATAGTCTATCAGTTATGTAGTAGAATGGATTGTAAATTAAGGATGGGTGGGATAAAGGTATGAAAATTAAAACAGGGGCAACACTAAAGAAGCAACTGAAATGCAACAAGATTGAGTCAACAGTAGCTGCAAAGATTTGAATGCAAAAGCATGAATTATAAGTACATATTTAATGTAAAATAAACAGACTTGGTTATAGAACGTTGTGTTGAGGTAGAGTGAGTTGTTAATAATGACAGATTTCCAGCATTTTAGCAGGAGCACATTTACAGAAATATATAAAAATACAGGAGAAATCTTGAAAGAAAATATTTAGAATTTCATATTGGACATGTTAAGTTTGGGAAATTTTGAACAGTGTTAGTGAAGATATCAAGGACTAATTGAATATGCTTATAAGAGGAGTCAAATAAGAAAGAAAATTTTTGGCCAGATGTGATAGCTCATACCTGTAATTCTGGCACTTTTGGAGGCTAAGGCAGGAGGATGGTTTGAGGTCAGGAGTTCAAAACCAGCTTGGGCAAAATAGACTGTATCTATAAAAAAATAAAATAAAATAAAATAAAATAAAATAAACGGCCTGGTGGTGCACATGCAGTCACAGCTGCTCAGGAGATTGAGGTGGGAGGATCACTTGAGCCCAGGAGGCAGAGGTTGCAGTGAGCTGAGAGCCTGGGCAACATAGTGAGACCCTTTCTCTAAAAACAGAAGAGAGAGAAAAAATTTGGTAGTTAAGACATTAGGATATTCACACACCTAAAAACTGAATGAAGTAAGTTAGTAACAGAAAATAGAAAGTAAAAGGGTGGAAACAGAAGAAACACAAACATTTTGTACAATGAAATTTGGAGAATAATTTCATACCAATGTGTTTCGAAAGACGAAAAGTGCTCAACTCTATGTTGCTATGAGTTCTAAAAAGATAAGGAGAAAAAAAAATGTTCTCTTCTATGCAGGAAGACAGTGGTCAGGTATATGTCTTAACGGTCTTGAGTTTGGTTTTGGCAGATAGCAGGCCAAGCACAGCCAGCTGCCCTCACCCGGGGGTGCTCTGGACGCAGCCTGGGCCTGCAGTGAGCTGGGGAAGTGGCAGGTGCGCCCTCTGCCCAGCAGACACCCTGAGACCTCGTTGTGGCAACCAGGGCTGGGCCCAGGCCTTGAAGCAGTGGCGAATCTCTCTTTTCTGTTCCACCTGGAGACCTGATGGAAGCCACGGCCTTTCCCAGCCCTGAACACGCCGGCCGCCAGGTCTCTCGGCCACCAGGTCTCTCGGCCCAACCCTGTCGGCCCAGCCCTGTCGGGCCTAGACAAAGCCCCTGCCGAGCCGCGGGGACGCAGTGACTTTGGGTGGTGGCGGGTGTGCTGGGCCATAATAATGGCGGCCGCTTGAGCGCCACATGACGGAGCTGCTAAGTTGTAGAGGGTCCAGGAAGGCGGTCACCGGCACTGACTCAGCTGCCTTCTCAGGTCATGGAGCCGCACAGATCCAGGTCCTGGGTGACCACTCTGTCTCGAATGGGCAAGAGCTACCTAGTCCTGACGACAAGGGACAACGGCCCGAACGGGCCTGGAAGGTGAGAGGAGTCCCTACAACAACGAGTGGAACGGTTAGCGGTGCTTGCTGTTTGTTCTACCAGACTTTGCTGTCGGAAGAGAGAAATGGCAGAATGACATGCCCCATTTGGCCCACTGGAAATGCCCATCATCCTTTGGGAAGATTTACTGGCTGTTTGTAGAATGATTGCCTATATAATATGAAAAAGATGCTCTCAACTTCTCCCACCCAAAAGCTTTTAAAAGAAAACATTTGCCACATCCAGTCCTTGTAAAGAAGTTGCCGATGTATGAAGTAGAGTTAAAAAATCACACATCTTGCAAATTATCATTTGTGTAAAAAGAAGTCATAGAAAATGTCTTCTGGAGTTGACTTTTTGAAATGGAGTCATTAGACCACTTCTGGAAGCAACACATCCACGTTTGTTCAGTGGGTTAGAAGACATGGAGCAGAAGACCTGAGAAGGAAGAGAAGAAGGTTCTTTGCCAGACTGGTCATATTTAGAAGAATTTTCATACCCTATCCATTGTTTTGTGTGCATTTTATTCTCACTACTGTATATATAGTTGACAATGCTAAACTTTTTTGTATGTCTAGTCTTTCTAGATGTTCTGAAGTGCCTGATATATGTTAAAATTAGAGACAGTAAAATAATACATTTTGTAAATATATATGTATATACGTAGAACAGTCTTTGCAAAATAGTACATGGGAGTCATGGACTGAAGAGAGAATGGTTAGGTGAGGAAGTGGACACAGTAAATGTTAAAACATTTCTTTGACAAGTTTGAGTGTGAAGTGGAACAAGAATTAGGGCAGTAGCTGGAAGGAGATATGAAATAAATTTGTGACTTTTCCAGATAGAATTATTATTAGACATGTGGAGGAGAATACTAGGTTCTTTGAGAAGATGAGAGGTAATGGAAACTAAGCATATGGTAAAGAATAAGTCCTTCATACAAAAAGAAATACTTCATTAGAATGAAAGAATGGAGAAGTGAGTGGAAAAAATAAGACAAAGACTAATGAAGAGGATAATGGTTTTAAAATAGTTCTGATGGAAGAAGAGATTTCTTTTTAAATTGTTTCTATTTTCTCAATGAGGTGTGAAGCATATTAATTAACTGAAAATAAAAGCAGAAGAGAGAGACATTTTTAGTATTATGTTGAAAGCACGTAATAAGCATTTTGTGAAGTAAACATACTAAAAAACTGTAATCAAACATCTTCCCATGTAGAGTGCTCTTTTAAAGGGGTAATCATGACATTGTTGATACAACAACATTCGGGTGTTTGGGTGTGAGACTAGAGAACTCAGATGATTTATTGATCTAAGGGTGAGGTTTTGACAGGAGAAAGTATAAAGAGTGATAGATTTAATTAACAAAATGCCGAATGTAAGTGTGGACCATAACATACAAGCTAGATTAAAAGGAAAGTAGAGGCAGAAAGGGAGTGTTACCACATAAAATGAAAGGGAGTCAATGGATTGGACAGCCGACTTTTCTTTGGCATAATTAACACCTGTTGCACAAGAAAGAAATCCTCAAATTTTCATTGGCTAGTACAACAAAAGGTAATTTCTTAGGCAAGACTGTTATGAAGTGTGTTAGTGAGAACTCCTTATTTCATCTAGCTAGGAGTTGATTTAGCTTTCGTTCGTGTTGCCCTGTTATCATTTTAATGCATGACTCCCAAAGTCGTTTAAGCAGAAGAAGCATGGGATAGAGGTTGTACATCGTCTTTTCATTTGGTATACTTTAATTAGAATTAGCCACATGAATTCAATGTGCTCCAAGGAAGTTTTGAAAGTAAACAGAATCTCATTTCATTTGGGGAATTTGGCAAATATTTTCTCTGCCACAAAGATCGCTTTCAATGTCACAAATTAGGTGAGCTGAAAATCGAGAAAACTGTAGCCAGTTTGAATTTATGTGGGCAATCTGAAGTGTTTGTTAACAAAATCTATGGTGTAACCTTGGGATTGTGTGGCTAAAATAGCGAGGATGAAAAGGAATTTGGAGATGAGGTTGTCAATCACTGAGCATAAACAAAATTTCAGTGAAGAATGTCTATGGATTTCAGCAACCAGGTGGGAAAGACAAGGTTTTAGGTGAATGGCATAAACTTTAAGAGCTGACAGTGTTAGAAAATAGAGGGGGAGTAATTACCTAGAGTTGATTCTGATGCATGAAGGTAATTCCATTCCCAGCTCCCCACCATAAGATATATAAGGTGTGAGAAAATGTGAAGTTGGAGGGGGAATTTAATGACATCAGAAGACAGTCTGATTTCAGTTAATGTAAGATGATTAGAAAAATGTTAGACAGGAAAAAGGGAGAATATCAGGGAGTTTTTATATGCACACATCTTCATAAGTCAAGAATTTAGGAGGAAAGAGTGTGGTAGGATCAGCAGAACTAGTAAGGTTCTGTGTGTCATTAGGTAACTGAGATTTCAGGGGATAATGAATGACCAAAAGGCCTATGGTAACTAAGGTAGAGTTACAAAATGAAACTCTAACTGAAGTTGCAATTTTAAATACTACTGAAATGTATATGAAAGAAAGAAAGCTACATTGACAATATAATGTGGTGAAAGTGAAATATAAACCTTATCCTGTTATTATTATTATTATTTTTTTTTGCCATTTCAACTGTTTATCTCTTTCCGCCTTTCCATCTCATCTGAAAATTGCAAATAAGTAACTGATAATGGTTTGGACTCACCCAAATCTCATGTTCAAGTCCAATTTTCAGTGTTGGAGATGGAGCCAGATGGGAGGTGATTAAAAATGAGAGTGGTTTCTTATGGTTCAACACCATCCCCTTTGATTCTGCCACTGTAATAGTGAGTTATCATGAGATATGGTTGTTTAAAAGTTTGTGGCACCTCCCTCTCTCTCTCTTGGTCCTGCCATCTAAGATGCCTGTTCACCCATTGCCCTCCTCCATGGGTAAAAGATGCCCTCCACCATGAGTAAAAGCTCTCTGAGGTCTCGCCAGAAACAGATGCTAAGGTGCTTCCTGCACAGCCTCTGGAACTGTAAGCCAATTAAGCCTCTTTTCTTTATATACTACACAGTCTCAGGTATTTCTTTGTAGCAATTTGAGAAGAGACTAATACAGTAACCATATAATAAATCTCCTTATATTTTTCTTAGCAATATTGCATGTTCTGAACACATTATCTGTGCCTTTCTATGTACATTTAACTTTTAAAAGTAGTCAAAGCTTTTTTTTTAATCATGCCACTCTTCAAATAAAAAGCCTTTTCACTGACTGAAGTAAAAATTTAGAGGAAAAGTCAAGGTAATTACTTGAAGTGTATCATTTTCCTAAACTTGTTATAGGTGTAATATGTTATTCAAAAACTCTCCCCACACACACCCATGCGTAACTATTTTTTATGCACAGCCTTAGAGAAATAAAACTTAAGAATTCTGCATGTTCAGTTGGTATAGACAAGTGAGTACAGAAACATTTGAGATACTTTCTTTCAAAAATTAATTTATCTTTGATTTCCCAAATAAATCTTTCAAATCACTTGATCCATAACTGGTTCACACACCCCCCCCCCCCCAAAAAGTTTCTGCATTATAGCTCTCTTTATTAAAGGCTAGGGAGAATGTGAGGAATAAGAAACTAAAAAATTTGATAGAACCCCACTTATGTTTAAATAGGCTGTTTAAGAAATGAGCTACATAAATTGCAAAGCAAAATCCTAGGACACAGAAGAGCCCAAATATTTCTGAGAATGCAAAACATTAAAATCCTCTTTCATGATAGAAACTAACAAAAAAAATTTGTGAGAAACATCCTCTAATCAAGATTAATAGAATTCCTACTCCATACCTATGCCTACCTCCAAATTCAACATGGCCATAGATATAATTTTCACTGTTACACTTCTGCTTGAAAAATAAAGGGAAAACTAAATTTCAGTGAAATTGAAGAACAGACTTAAAGATGTCCAACAGTGGAATGGACTATTTTTACCAATGAGATCTTCAAAATCCTGGAAATTATGTAGTTCATATGATCATCTATTGGTAAAAATGTAGAGGTGACTCTTTCATAGACTGGTAGACCTATGAAAGTATCAAAGTATTTAAATCAACCATTCGACCACAAATGCACAGCCAGTTCTGCTGGTTTTACTAGTCTCAAGTATCAGTTTAACTGAATAATGGGTGATTGACACTTTCTTTGATTTAGTGCCAGCAGAACATATGTCCGAAACTCTCCCCTTTCCGCCTGAACTTAGAAGACTACATGTTGAAAGTTTGCTTTGAGCTTGGTTCTTCTTGAACACGCAGCTTCAAATCAATGTCTGTCTGCTCATAAGTCCAATCAAACCAGGACTGCCACTGGCTGCTAAAGGGAAGAAAAAGGCTCCATAAAGAATTCCAGTGTCCCTCCTGCCCCAGCAGCCATTCTACTGTTTCTATGGAAATATTCACCAGATAGCAGCATGCTGCACTGTGTAAATGAAGAAAAAGGCATGTTCCTTTCATCACCACATCTAGAGTCTGACCACTTCACAGAATGAAAGAATATAGTGAACATAATTCTTTATTCTGACAGATAAATCGTTCAAGAGAAAAGAGTTCTTTTCAGAAATTGTATAATACTGCTCTTTTTCTTCCTCACAGTTAAGCATTTTCTTCAGATTGATTTGTATAAGATTGTAGAAATGAGGAAGGAAAATAATCCACATTTATAAAGTGCCTACTATTTACCAGGTACTCTGTGATACCTTTAAATTTCATATTTCCCCAGGAGAAAGTGGAGATTTAGAATTCACATGACTTGCTCAATGTGGCACAGCATTCAAGATGGAAAGTTGAGATTAAAATCAGTGTAGGTCTGACTGTAGAGTTCAGTGTGTTTCCTGTGCCTACAGCAGGTAGATATGATGGTTTCTGGGTAACAGGCAGGCAGACAGTGGAGAAGGGGCAAAGATTCAGGACTCAAAAGTGGAAGCAATAAAACAGAGTCAAGAGAAGACATAGTAGAGTTGTGGAATGGGTTGGCAATGAGCTTGGAGGCTGATAATAATATCAGATTTGGGGTAGTAGGTTTAATCCAGGATCTACTTAGTGTTAACTCTCAAAAGTAGATAGCAGGTATGGAGTTAGGAGGGTTAGGAGGCTTAGGAATCAAGGTGACATTTTGAAGTTAATCTAATCATATATCAGGGATTTTTTAGTATTTTGGTGCCAATCATTACTCACTCTGGGGAATAATAGAGGGATACTGATTAAAATGTAGCATTTTACTAACAGTAAGTAATGTTTGACTTAGAGAAAAGAGCCTGGGGAAAAGGTTGAATTGGCACCTGGTCTCAGCATGAAGCCTAGGTAAGGCTTTCTATACATACTGCTGTGGTTTGAACATTCCTTTCCAAATTGATGTTGAAATTTAATTGCAATCATGATGGCATTAAGAGGTGAGACTTTTAAGAGGTGGTTATGTCATAAGGGCATTTCCCTCATGAAGGATTAATGCTGTTATCACAGAAGTGGATTAGTTATCATGGGAGTTTGGCCTCCTTTATTCCTCTGCCTTGCATGCCCTCACTCTTTCTTACCATGTGATGACTTTTGTCTTCCACCAGGGGCCACATGTCAGTGCCATTTTCTTGGACTTCCCAGCCTCTAGAACCATGACATAAATAAACTTCTATTGTTTATAAATCACCCAGTCCTGGGTATTCTGTTATAGCAACACAAAATGGATTAAGATACACACCAAATATAAATAGTGCTATTAATATATTCAACTTTTCTGAGACAGAAGAGTGGTGATTTGCTAACTCAGATAAATCACACCTTATATTGGCTGTCTCTTTGAGAGATATGCATAAGTGATGCATCATACTCCTTTCTTACTGTTGCTAAAGTCTTTATGGATGATCAATCTCTTATCTGGGTGCTACAGCAAGAAGTTGACCCATCACATTGTTTGTAGCCTGGATTTCTGATGCCACCTGGAAAAAGGGGGTCTCTGGGCCTCTACCACATTTCTACAATTTGCTTCACAGCTTTTCCTGTAAAAGAAGACTCAGCACACTCTTTGACACAATGATTACACCATGAATACTGCTACTTCCTCAGATTCTGAGCTTTGCAAAGAAGAAACTCTGCTTCTAACATTTCCTTTACATTTTAGTCTACTGTATATGGGAATATGACTTCTAACACCAGTCGTGTTCTCTCCTTTCAGTAAATATTTAAATCTCTCTTCTCATTTATTGTATATACACATTAACCATTTATCCAGCTATGTTGTAAATTCCTTGAGACCAAAAACTTTATTTCATTCATCTTTATATTCCCATATCTATGAAGGGCCTGATATGCCATAAATGTCTTTTAAATGTGAATTGAATTCACTTGCCTGTCATTGAATCTGACATTGTCCATTGGATTCCCATAACCAACATTAACCTGTTTTATATATGACAAATTTTGGAATATATAAGGACATTTAAAATGTCCCCCATTTTACTGATTGTTTGTTTTTCGGCCCCTACATCTCATACTGTTTCATCAAGTTTTCTTATGGCAGAGTTTTGAGTTTATATATCATGTTGATGGCATTTTGTAGTATTACTCTAAAAGTGTGTGTCCTGATGAGGAAGGATAACTGGGAAGGGATATGCCACCAAATTCTCTTTCTCATAAATGTGTTGGTCCGTAGTCTTAGGTATTGGTAGTTGTTTCCAACAAGCAGATTGAAAGTTAAACATTTTCACGAGAAGACATGTTCTATTTCTTTCTATTTGTATTATTGAATTATTTTATTATAGATTACAAACTTTTATCCCTTAAGGTACTTTTATTCTGTTTTGGTGACTGTATTGTTCTTTCATTCCAGTTTCTAGTTTCTCAGTTCCAACTGAGAAACTGTGAAGAGTCATTTATTTCCACATACTGATATGCATGAATTTTGTCAAGCCTAGACAATGCCAATTCTTTGATTATTCCTCTTCACCTGGACTGATTGCAGATTCCAAGCAAGAAGGAAAGCAATCTTCACCTAAGAAGTATAACTCAACCCATTCAGTTCTGCCTTTAAGATGTTCCATTTTCTTTCATGACCTACTTTTCTAGCCTACATGCTACAATCCCATCCACTAGGTATCCCACAGTTTAACCAAAAGTGCTTTCCCTTTTCTTCTAAGCATGTACACTTCTATCCATTGGATAAATTCTTAATTATTCACTCTACAACAAATCTAAATATGCCTGATAATACCCTACCCCTTGATATATTTTCTTTTTTTTTTTTTTTTTTGCCTATTCTCACTTGTTAGTGCTTCCAAAAGGTACATATAAACACACACACATACACACACACACACACACACACACAAATGTATCTGTATGCCTATATAGATCCAGATCTACATATTCCAGCTAGAATTTTTGTTATTAATGTTCTCAGGAATATTGTCACCTACATTGAGAGTTTCTGGATATTATCTCATCCTTTATTCTCTTCCTGAAAGTCTGTTATTAGTTATCCAATGTTGCAAACAAAGTATCCCAATGTAGCAGCTTAAACCAATATACATTTATTATCTACAGTTTCTGTGGGTCAGGAGTCTGGGCCTGGCTGAGTCCTTTGCTCAGGATTTCTCACAAAGCTGCAATCCAAGTACCTGCTGGACTGCAGTCATCTGAAGATTGAACTGGGTAAGTATCCATTTCCAAGAGCTTTAATGTTGGCAGAATTTGGTTTGTTAAGGGTTATTGGACTAAAGAATGCCCTCAGTTCCTTGTCGTGTGAGCCTCTCCAACATGGCAACTTGCTTATCAAAGAGTATAGGCCAAGAAGATAGGAGAGAGGGAGTGCTTTTGTAGCCTAATTATAGAAGTGACTATCCATTGCTTTGACTTCATTCATTGGTTGAAAGTGAGTCACTTTGGCCAGCCCACACACAAAAGGACTGACTTAAATACCAAGAGATGGTTCTTATTGTGGGTCACCTTAGAAGTTTGACTACCATAAAGGCCTGAGGTGGAACTGTGTATCTAGGTAACTTAATACTGTTAAATTTATGTTTGCTGAATTTAATGGAAGTATTTTTTCACAAAGATCTATCAGTGGCTTGTAATTTAAAGTATGAAACTTTCAAGGTCATTTTCACTTTTAAAGAATATGCTTATAGATAACAAAGTCTTGAACTATAAAGATGGTGGGGATGACACAGTCGTTTCATATTCACTCAGTCTCATATTTGTTTACATGAATCTCTTTCTAGCCATAAATTCCTATATCTTTTTAACCTTCTTCATTCTCAATAATTTCTACCACTGCTCTAAGACAAGGTCGTAGAAACATTCTGTGGGATATTCTTTCTTGACCTAGTCTGATTACACCTTAACAGGTTGAATTTCTACTGCTTATTTGCCTTAATAAATACTTCTAAAATGGTATTAAAAATCAAATTAAATTGGAATTCAGTGATAATAACAATATAGTATAGCACTTTCTCATTAAGGTTTCTCATCCTAATATGAACTTCTGCATCTTTTAATTTACATACAACTGCTTCCTATGCTAACCTAAAATAGACCTTGCTGTAAGCATTATAAAATGTTTGATTATTCTGTATCTGAATATCTTGAAAGTCATAAAATCATGCTTAAGTTGTAATGATCTACTTGGAATTTCCATACTCAATTGCTCACATTCACATTACTAAGCCATTTAACCTCTGCTGAAAGGTTCCTTTTCTGTTTCAAATTCTTAAGTCAGCCCTGGTACTCAAAAAGTATTCCAAGAAGTTCTATGATGTAAACTTAAGAATTCGGCATCAACTTTAATAACCCAGCATCCTGGTCCATACTGATTGGGTTCTGTTTTAATTCTCATATTTTTCATTAAATTTCTTTTCTTTATTTTTCTTTCACTTGTCCTGTGAATTCCTACCTTATACTTAGTCATTTGAAATTCCACTCCTGAAACTCAACTCCCTCAATGGTGGAAATTCTACCACTGGATTCCAGTTTTCTGATTTCTTAGTTCCCAACACTCAATTTCCCTCTCACTTTTGAACATCCTTTTTAATGCACAAGTATCAAATTTTCCTGGTTAGATTGGCACTCTAAATAGAGCAGCATATTTTTATCTATTTTTATCTTGGATGATTAATTGAATTATAAGTTGGAAGTTCATATTTCACCTCAATTGTTTTAGCGCATATTGTATTCCTTCAAACCAATAGAATCTTTTAATTCCAATTTCAGTCCTCTGACTTTGGAATATACAGTCATGTGTCCCTTAATGATGGAAATACATCCTGAGAAATACGTGACAAGGCAATTTCATCATCATGCAAACATCATGGAGTGTACTTACACAAATCCAGATGGTATAGCCTACTACACACCTAGGCTATATGGTATAGCCTATTGCTCCTATGGTATAAATCTGTATGGATGCTACTGTCCTGAATACTGTATGAAATTGTTATACCATGATATTAGTGTTTCTAAATATTAAAAAAGGTACAGTAAAAAACATAGTATAAAAGATAAAAAATGGTACACCAGTGTAGGGCACTTACCATGTATGGAGCTTGCAGGGCTGGAAGTTGGTCTGAGTGAGTCAGTGAATAAATGGTGAGTGAACGTGAAGGTCTACGACATTACTGTATACTAGTGTAGACTTTATAAACACTGAACACTTAGGTGACACTAAATTTATTTTTTAAAATTATTTCTTGGGTCATAAATTAACCTTAGTTTATTGTAATATTTTTACCTTGTACACTTTTTTAAAAAAACCATTAGACTTTTTAATAGTAACACTTAGCTTAAAACACAAACACACTGCACAGCTACACAAAAATATTTTCTTCCTGTCCTTATTCTATAAGCTTATTCCACTTATTTATTTATTTATTTATTTTACTTTTTAAACTTTCTTTGTTAGAAACTAAGATACAAACACACACATTAGACTAAGTCTGCACAGAGTCAGGATCATCAATATCATCATCTTCCACCTCTACTTCCTGCCCAACCGGAAGGTCTTCAGAGACAATAACATAAATGGATCTTTCATGTATAACAGTGCCTTCTTCCGGAATGCTTCCTGAAGGACTTGCCTGAGACTGTTTTACCTTTCCTTATATATAAGTAGAAAGATTACACTCTAAAATAACAGTTTAAAGTGTAGTATATAAATACATAAACCAGTAACATAGTCGCTTATTTCATTATCAAGTATTATATACTGTACACAATTGTATGTGCCACACTTCTATATGACTGGCAGTGCAATAGGTTGTTTACACCAGCATCACCACAAAGTCATGAGTAATGTGTTGTTCTACTACATCAAAGTGTCTATGATGTCACCAGGCAATAGGAATTTTTCACCTTCATTATAATTTTATAAGACCACTGTCATATGCAGTCCATCAATGACCAAAATATCAGTCTGTGGTGCATGGATAAACCTTATTTTCAAGTTTTAAACTTTTTCTTCCATCTTCTGCCTGTTCAAACTTCACCTAGCCACCAACAATGAAAACCTAGTTCATAAGAATCAGACTTTTGTCCTTAGACAATGAGAACCCAGTCTAGCGTTGTATCAGTTGGTGGAGTTAGGTATTAAGTGCATACTGAAGCTTAGTTATAGACTCTTGGAGTTGACCACACCCTCAGACAGTGCATTTAATACTTAAAGACTGTGTTCTTCTTCATAACATGGATAAATCAAATAACAACAATTAATTAGAATTTATTTTATTTTTGTATTACTCTACATCTCTATATAAGTGATGGCTGACATTAATTAAGTGACTCAAGGGAGTCAGGTCTGAAGTTTGAAAGTTTCTCGGATTTTCTATCATTTTGTCCAGTTGGCTGCTACAGGAGGAAGAAAAGGCTAAATTTCAGAAGTGTTTGCCCAGTATCTGTTCCTCCATTTCTTCTTTATTAAGAGACCTCTGATTTTGGGGGTGGGGGGCAGCAACGTGCCCAATTTAAAAGTAAACAGACAAGCAAATAAACAAGGACATTAAACAAACACAAAAATAGCTCTATATTTTCTAGACTGTCTTGCAGCTGTGTTTCTTGCTGGAATACAGTTTGACACATGAGGTATCTGCAGTAGTCACTGGGTAGGGTTTGGGGGAAACTTCTTAGAAAGGGTACTGATTCAGTTAACACACGTCCTTAAATTATTTTTTTCTTTTTTTTCTGCCATAAGCATTGATATAAAATTTGAATCACAGACAAAGATTACATTTGGCTCCTATATTTTCGTAGAGCTTTACTGGTTGCTTTTGCCCAGAACCCATTTTGATTGGCCAGGTATCCATTCTGATTAGTTCTATGTCCATGCCACACTGGTGGTTTCAAATGTTGAATATCACTGCTGATATTCCCAGCTCTTGTATACCTAAGTCATTACATAATCCTGTGTTATCTATTTCCTAAATATTTTGTTACCCAGTAAAAGATAAGCTTCTTATCTTGTTATCTGAGTAAAAGGTAAACCTCTTATCTTGTGAAAGTCTCTGGTGTTTTCTTTTCTATTACATACAGCTGAATGCAAATGTTAAGAGAGGTAGCTACTTGAACATTGACTTGCAGCCTCTTTACAGAACTCTCTTTGTGTATGCACAATCTGTTTAGTATACCTACTGCCTGAAATGCTTACATTCAAAACACCCTCTGGGATTAGTCTGACCTTGAATCTTAGCTGAGTCATCTACTAACCCTGAAACCACTGTCAAATTCTAAAGAAATATTTCCATTGATCTCTACATTTTACCTAAATCCCTTCCAGTCACAAGCAAGTTCTTACATCAGTTTAAATATTTGACTTTGCTGTTTACCTAATGTAATTTTTTTTTTCCTGCCCTAGAGTTTCTTCCAGTAAATTTCTACCACCTCCTGGTTCAGATACTTTGTACACTGAAAATAAATGACATCTTAGTCAGTAATCTGCTAACGAAACACCTTATTTATACAATTTTCATGTTCGACCCATAGTTAACATACCTACAACCAGAAAAACATGCCTTTGCCATTCATAAATAATACTCTTTCAAATATTTTGTGTTTTTTTCTCATGGTATTATCAGTTATTCTGTTGCAGAGCTGTGATGTATCTTGGGAAGTTTTTGTTATCTCTTTTATATAAAGAATAAAAAAAATTGAAATACAGATTAGTTAGGCAACTTGTCAAATATAACTCTATTAACCAATGGCAGAGCTAAATTAAAATCATGGCAAATATCCAATAAACTAATGTATGCTTGTATTGAGGCATTTTATAGAATACAAAGATTGGTAACTAAGACTGTAAGCAATTGAATATACTTACTTAATAGTAGCTGTAAAGTCATTTATAATATCTCTGAGTCTTAATTTCATGTTATTCTAAAATAAATGGATGAAATAAGGCATACTATTTTTCTTCCTGACTCAATTAAAATGTATTTTTCAGTTCATATTGCAGATATGTAGCAAATTCCTAATGACGATTCCTTGCATAAAAAATAAATCTTATATACTTAAAATATATGTATATATAAATACAATCTGTTTTTATAACAAGCCCCTTCCAAATTGTGATTTGACCATGATACTAACTATGGAGTATTTTACTTAATATGGTCCTCTCTGCAGGGGAAGGTTTTGCCATCACTATCCACCAGTTTGCTATGCCAAAACCTGAGAGTTATCTTCACTCCTTTCCACCCACTCACTCTCATTACCAGTAAACCCAGCGGTTTTTATTAAATATTGCTCCAGATAATTTCTTACTATGCTCGCACTGCTTCCACTGTTATCAGCCTCATTATATGGAGCAAAGACAAGTATCCTCTAAATGCTTTTTCACCTCAAGTCCTTCTTCCAGACTGTCCTCCACTCAGCAAGATAAATTATTTTTCTTAAAAACAAAGCAATACCTTCTCCATTGCTTAAAGTACTCCAGTGGGACACTTCACTACCAAATGACATTTGTGCACACTTCCTGTTATCTCAATAAGCTGTCTTCTCCTCATTTCTCCATCTGTTTGTCCAATGCTTTACCTTTAAACTTTAACCTCGAGTCATAACTAAATGTGTACCTCTACATATACAGCACATTTTTTTCTTTTCCTATTTTCTTTAAAAATTTCTCTCCTCCTGCTTCTGCTCCTCTGCCTCCTTCTGTGTGCCCTTTGAGTGTGGCTTCATTCACCTGGAATGCTACTCTATGTGTTTTTTGTTGTTTTTGTTGTTAGAAAACTTCTTTCTCCAAAACTCCATTCAAGTGTTGCTTTTTCTGTCATAATTTCTATGACTTATTCGGTAAAGATAACCCTTCCTTCCTTTTGTGAGATTAATGTATCTCTTACATATTTACATGTAAATATATAAAAATATATGTGTATATACACGTATGTGTGTGCGCGTGTGTATCATCTTGAATTGCATTGTGTTTTTTTTAATCTGGTATCCTCCTTCCTCCTGTTCATTGAATCACCTCTACCAAAGCAGTACCAACTTTGACTGGGTCCATCATGTTTTTCAAATCCTGACCACTTAGTTAAATGCCTGATATATGACTGGTACTCTTCAAACAGATATTGAATAAATACATGGACTGAATTCATAGACAAAGGAAAGACCGGAGTGGAGAAATTTATTAGCAAAGGCCTCTTTGATTAGTAAAATTGATTAGTGCATTGTATAAACAAAGTAGCTCAACAAATCTGCAGAGCACATACGCAGAACTACAGTTAAACTTTTCTCTACTTAAGACATAATTCTATTTGGGACAAACTTCTTTACTTTGGGTGATATAGTTACAAATTAAAAGTGGCTCAAGAGCGGTTTTAATATGTTTACAAACAATGTAGCAGCATTTTAACATGTTTCATCTTGTGATTACAGACATATTGGTAAGAAAAAAAAAAGCAATATGTAGAATAGGAAATATAATATGCCAATATTTGTACAAAAGAGAATGGTGTGTCTGAATGTAAGCATGCACACATTACTTTATATATGCTGGAACAGCTCCATAACAATGGTTGCCTTTGATGGGAATATTGTGCGGCCTAGGCCAGGAAGGGAAGGGAGATTGAATTTTCATAGTGTACTCTTTTAATTTATTAATTGTATTCTATATAAATATGTACAAATTTAAATTGTTAATATGTAAATGCTCATGATATAGTCAGCCAAACTATGATGAAAACAGAAAAAGATAAAATATGATATTAATGGATAAACTAGATTTTTATTGAGCAGAATCAGGCTGGGGTTTACATCAATTGCTGCCAAGAATTTTATGTCTATTCAAGATTTAGTTTTATCAAGTCTGCTGGACCTCCTAAACAGACTAAATAGATCTGTCATAGTAATTTTTTCCCTCTGAAAATGAACTAAATTCACTCATTTGACAAATCATTCTAAAATTGTGTACACGTAATTCAAGATTTCATTTCCATGGAAAGTAAAGCAAAGTTGCTGCTTCACTTAATCTGTACAGATGGCTTTCATGGATAATTCACACAAAATCAAATGATGTTTTTTACTCTAACCCATTCATTACCTGAACTGTTGCTTTTCTCGAGTCCTTTGTTCATTTGGTGAAATCAGACAAAAGCAAGAAAGATAGTTGGAAATATTAAAGAGAAGTGAGATGGTCCTGACTAAGGATGAAAAAAAAAAAGTTTTGTGTTAACTCTTCTATCAATGGCAGATTATTCCCAGCAGGGACGTATTTCAGCATAAACTCAAAAGTTAACTTTTGAGATGATTTATAAAGCAGGTGTAGGTCATAGCTAGCTAAAGTAAATCCATTGAGAAATATTGACAAAGTAACGATTTCCTACCCTTTTATCACATCCTGGTGCTTAAATGGGGAACTATTTGTCTCAGGAGGACACTATCAGACTGAACTGCTGGTCCTTTGAATGGAGTTATAGCTTTGCTGGTGTGAACTCATTCTCGACAATGGTTTGCTATCAGCTATGAATCTCCATTCACTTCAGGGAAGCTGTAGTTCTTGAAACACTAGATACTGCCACTGAATGGATTGCTATTGACAACAAATCTTTAGCAATAGGAGTAAAAGAAAGAAAGTAAACTCCACAAGTTGTAACAATTAGAGGTTACACTAAGTATGACATTGAAATCAGCAGAGAAAGCTAAGTAATTAATATCGTACCATTCCCTTCCAGAAGGGATAGTCATTGACACTTCGCTAAAACTTCCCTGTGTTCCTTGCCTATGTCATTAGACACAAGCTGCCCCCATATATCTAGACTGTTCCTCAATGTGTACTGCTAACATAGAAATTTACAAATGCAATTTGCCACTTTTGCCCCCTGTTGACTGCATTTAATCTCATACTTCTTCCTGAAAACCAGTTTTCCTTCCCTTGCCTTTTGCATTTGGACATCTTTAATTGTGCTCTGCTGCAGCCTCCTCCTTTTCAGTTGCCCAGCTTCTTCTAATATTCTGACTCAGAAGATTTAAATTCTCCATACTTCTCTCCATTCTCTCTCCTTCTCCTTGTTTATGTTTCTCCCATGGCCACTTCATTTTCATCTACATTGCAAGCTATGTTTTAATTTTTTGGGTTCCTGATATGTATTTCCAGCTTTATTGTAATAGAAATATATTTCATTGTCAAATATTGATAGTCTAGTAATTTTACTTTTCATTGACTGAGCAATAAAATTTAATTGTTTAATATATTTAACTTCATAGTGCCCTCTTCCAACATTTTATTTTCCACCTATCAAAACGCTAATAATTTTTGAAATATTGCAAAATCCCAAACCACTTATTCTTGTTTTGATTTAATGAGTATGTAATGATTTTTTATAAGATTCTTGAAACCTCATTCATTTTATAATTGCCAAAGTATGTAAAATATAAAAAACATTACGAATGTTTGTTCCGTTAATTAGATAAATAAAACAACAATGATGCAATGACTAGTGTCTAGTGGCTAGAAACACACAAAACATATCCACACATATACGTACACCTATTTAAGATATAAGTTGTACATAAAAGTATCTGGATGGTTTTTCAACATGGATTGTACAATACAAATAAAACAAGTAAAACTAATAATTGACTACAAGTACAAAGAAATAATTATTAAACTGTTCTAGCAAGCTTTTCTGTATACTACTGAATAACTCAAAACAGAATCAAAACTGATTTATTTAATAAGTAAAACAATTGAAGTATTAGCTAATAAAAATTTTTAAGAGCTAATCAAAATCTCCAAAATTTGAGGAGCCAAAAAATCACCAAATATCACACACACACACACACACACACACACACACATATGTCTAATTTTATATATATATAATTACATATATATACACATGTATAATCTCGTGTGTGTGTGTGTGTGTGTGTATATATATAATTAGAGAATGAGGGGAAAACCATGATAGAGTTAACCATAATGTATATTATACTTTCATGATTATTTCTAGCTCAGTTTGCTCTCTGTGTAAAATTTCACACATATGTTTTCTTGCTCCAGTAGTGAAATGCACATAAGGATATCTTATTTTCAAATACAGTCACTAAAGTAAAGGACAGGGCTACACAGAGAGAGAACTAGTTTCATCTAATGCTGAGATGATCATAAATGGATGGTGGGGTCCTTCATGACAGAAGGTAAGCAGAAACAGAGCTTGTGTTTATGAACTACCCTTACTTGCTAGCACTGTGCTGGACCAACATGTATGAGGACCAGGAGTATGTGCAATGGGACCAATAGTGTATGATGTGTGAACCCTGCTCTCGACAAATTTGCAATTTATTTGGAAATACACAGTGAACACAGTAAACATACAAGTGACATTCAGTTTTATTCAGTGTTTATTGAGTGGTCACTGATGTGCTTCTTAAATTTTTTACCCAATTAATAGTAATGGCAGGATGATAACTTTAGTGTGGTGCATGTGTGTGTTTGTTAGAAAGGAAATACATACACACACACACACAGAGAGAGAGAGAGAGAGAGAAAGAGAAGGGAAAGAGAGAGAGGTAACACGAAGATCAAAGAATGCTCTTCTGAGCCCCACTGCTAAAAGAGTGTCAGTTGACACAGACAGAGAGAAAAGAAGAATGGACATTATATTTTATATGTCCCTCATATTTTTATTTTATTACTCTTAGACTCTCTTCTCTACCAACCACCAGTAACTAGAGATAAATCTTGCAAATAAGAAAGGCCTGCTTGTCGCTCTTTAGTGTTAGGAAAGAAGTGGAAATAAGCAACGAGAAAGAGGAGTGCTGAAGGTCAGTTTTTCATTTTGCAGTCAAGTTTGGGTAGGAGAAAGTCCCTCAAAGCCAGGATGGATGGTGGACATTAAAAAATCGAAGAAAAGAGAATGATCCTCTCTAATCAGTGTGATGCAATATATTAAGACCGAGAGAAAGTTTAACAGTTAGAAAACCGTTCAAACTAGTCATCACTGAGGACCTCACCTAATCTCCACACATCAAGTGATATATTCCCTGACAATTCCAGCCAGGGTTAATCTTGCTCCTTGCTCTCATTAATAGTAGTACTTTATATATTTATGGAATTAATTCATGTACAAGGTCTTCAAATAACGCACATTTAACTCATTGTTGTATTTCCCTAATATTTATTATAATGGCAGAGACTGTTTTCACTAATTCAATCACTAAGACTAGTTAAATAGCTTGTAAGTGCAAATATAAATTGGTATCCCAAATAATAATCTAAGGACATTGATTCACCCTCATGGAAATAAAGTTTTGTTCATTTTTGGAGACAAAACTGTTACTGGATTGATTACAAATATATATGTAAGAAGCAATTAGGGTCATTGATTCTGCAGGTTTGAAATGGAAACCATTAGGACCTGTAACAATAATCTCCTTAGAGCTGACTATCCTCAGGCAAGGTTTATGAGGAGCATATGGAATGGGAGATACAGTGATATCTTTCTTTGGAAAGTACATCCTGTGAAAGTCTGTCCTCCAGCCACAGCAAATCCCAACTGCACACCCCCCACCCATATAGAACATATTCATCCCATTCCAAGATAGCCCCCTCCCCAGTCTTGTCCTAGTAGGCATCAGGATCAAGCTCCAGTTCCAGAATTATGTTCATTCAATTGGGCCCAGGTGAATATGAGGCTCCATAGGTGCATTTTATCAGGTACAACACGTTGAATTCTTTCTTTCTTTTTTTTTTTTTTTTTCTGTACAGAGATTTGTGAAATAAACAGACAAGTTATTTGTCCCCACACACCCAACATGAAATGGTGCCACAGACCTAGGATGATGGCTCTAGATACTCTTATTCAAAAGGGGAAAAATTGGAAAGCCCAAGTAGTCACTGGTCCATACAAATACTGAAATCACAGGACATATCCAAGAAATGTTAAGAGTTTTTAACCTAATTGCAAGTTGAATTGTTTATGGGTGCTGAAACAGGATAATAGAGTTCTGCGTTAGAGATGAAGCATGATTTATTACTCACAGCAATACCAGTAGCCAGAGTTCTCAGTGTTTGCATAGGTTCCTTGAATCTCAATTCGGACAGGGCAATAGAAAGAGTGTCAAGTAATGCGTTCACGTGCAGTGGGTTGCATTATAGGAAAGGACTCATGAATTTAGGGAATTCAAGTTTTTAAAAAGGAGAATGGGCTGACCTACCATTTTCTTTGAAGGGAGACACTATCTGTTTCATCATAAACTGTAAGAAACCTGTCTTTTGATCTAGATAGAGACACTATATCCCCCAAAACTTTTTACTATATAACCATATTTTAAAAAGCTAGTCCAGAACAAAGAGTCAATTTCTGTATGTGTGTGATGTCCAGAATCATGAGAGACCTATGAAGAATTGTCTCCCAATGAATATCTTCAATCATTTAGAAATCAAGCTTGTCAAACTATATTCTTATGCTTATCAGCACACTTACCAGATATCCTTTTACCCTGGAAGCTTGGATCAAGGAGTACATCAATAGCAGCTCACTGGAGAATATTAACCACAAAAAATCACCTCCATGTAAATGCTAGCATCTGAAGACTGAGACAGAGTGAAGAAAGAGCAGGATAAAGAAAAAAGGATCTTACTAGAGTCTGTTATGTTAACGGTTATATTCTGAGTGCTAATTCATTGTAACATTCTCTACATAGTCACCTCTGCCGCGCTCATAGCAAACTTGGCAATAGCAATGGCCTGCTGTCTTAAATTCAGCTCCTAAAGCCATATTCCCAATTCCACATAATGTAGGCCAGTAGTTGTCAAATTGATCTTGGCTTAGAATTATTTGGAGGGCATCTTAAAATACAGATATCTGGGTCCAAGCTCAGAGACCTAGTCTGCTAGATATGTGACTGGACCCAAGAATTTGTAGTTGTAACATATTCTCATATGATACTGATGTTACTGATCCTGGAACCTTACTTGAAGGATGACTGCTATAGGGTAACCTTTGACTTTTGCTATAAAATAGACATATCACCACTCATGACTTTGACTAAAAGTTACATTTCTGAAGTATGGTGTATTTGTCCAGTTCCTCAGACAAGCCTGCATTTTCTAAAATAAAGTCACAAAATGCAAATCTCAGCCAGAACACTTTAGGAGGTAAGATTTATTCAGTCCTAGACTATTGTCTTCACAAATAAGAAATAAATTGATTCTAATAACCACTTCCAACTACCTGTCTTTGCTCAAGCTCATGCTCCATGTCTAAATGAGAAAGTAATGAAGCCAAGATGATCTCCTTTGTACAAATTAACCAAATCAACTTCTGACAATATAAGACTGAATTCTATTTATGTGACAAAAACATTCCCAAAAAGTTGGGACAAAGCTAATAAAGAATACAAATGCTTACATTCAGTTATGTCTTCTTAAGGACAGAAACCATGCTATATGACCTGTTGACATCTCATCATGAATCAACCTAATTTTTGCATTCTTCTCTGTATTGCCAGTGGCTGCAGACCTGAAGAAACTTGTTCCACAGACTTCCTTTTCCTGCATGGTAGATTGCACCAATGAGAAGCATTTGCACAAGGGCTGGAAGACAGATAAGAAGGGAAGTCATTACTTTCCATACAGTGGAAGGCAGGTGTCTGGCCCACTTAGAATAGACATGAGGGCTTTGATACGGGGTTGGTGGTGGGCTTTGACTGAGGGCAGGAGTAAGGTTTTGTCAGTGACTTCTTGTTTTCACCCAGTATGCTACTTAAGGCAGCTGAGATGACTCCTGGCTATTATTTGCATTGCAAATTCCTCCTTTCCTTAATTCCTGAACATGAGCAGCATCTCCATTCTAGTGGTTACTACAGATTTTTAAAAAATATATCTTTCAGACTATATTTTTGTCATATATTTGACTGTAGAGTCTATTGCAAATAAGATATTAAGGGAGTCTACTGACTGATATCTTACTTTCTAAATCTGACCTCATGGATTTAGTAAAATAGTACATATTCTGAGATTACAGATCATAAATTCTTTAAATCTCAAACATTAAACTGAATCATAAATTTCGTCTTACAATCTTTATTTCTTTTTGCTACTCTTGTATGACCATAATGCCTAGAGTTATAAGTTGGTTTGACATCAACATTTCCTGAAACCAGTAGATCATTACAATTCAAGCAAATAGCAGTTTAAAATCTAGTTTACCTGTGTATTGTAGTAGACACAAACTGTGTAGGGACAGAATGTACTGCAGAAGAGATATTAAACAGGTTTCTAGCGCTAAGTTTGTCAGTAATGAGCTGTAGTTCCTGCACAAGGTGCTTAGCTTCAGGTTCCTTCAGACTTCATGCTTTATTCTGAAGAACAAAACTGTTCTCTAATAATAGATGAGAAGGTTCATCACAACCATAGCATTTTATAATACTTATAATAATTTCATGACATTCGGTTAACTGTAGCCTCATTTACTTTTAGAATTGACTATTTAAGAAAAGTCTTGAGTGTGATTCTATTTCATTGCAACAAACTTGTGCGTTTATATGCTTATTCTATCATATAATTGCAGTAAGAATGATATTCAATCGAATACATTGTTATAAGCAAAAATCATACTCCTACATGGCAATTAGTTTGTAGTGGTACCTCGGTATTGATAACCTGGGACAGTGATAAATCACTTTCAAATAAATACAGACTCTGTTTGGAGAATATAGAACTGGCTTTCACAAAGAGATGTGCACTTTAAGACACTGACTTACATTTACCACGACAGTTGGATTTGGATAATTGTCACATTTCACCAGATTTGCATTGGAAATAGCTGCAAATTCCTGAAACCTTCTTGTGAATCTGGGATCAGTGAAGAGAATAAGCTATCATTTCAGGCACTCTACAATTAGTACTCAACATCCTGTGTTAGAAAACATAGAAACACTGTCACTCACCCCAGGACTAACTTTCTTCTTTGGGGTGACCTTTCTCTTTAAGACAAGCAAGTACCTTGATGGTTCCTGGCATTTGGAACAAATTTAAAATAAAACAAAATAAAATCTAAAAAGGTCAAAAGTTATCTAAAATCATGCTGTATAAAATGTTTAAGTCTTCCTAAGTGACAGCTAAAAGAACTCTAGGTACTTTTATATGCAAACATTACCTTTCTTTTACAACAATGAAACATTAAGATGGTTCCAGTTTATAAGAAAAGTCAGGAATGCAAAGAGATATTATCCCCATAGTAGTAACCACTTTTTCTTATTCTCCCTGGGTGGTGTTTGAGATTAGAAACCTGTCTGCTAAAAATAAACTCAAGTGTTGAAAGGACTGTGGAAGAAGTGATATAATTATGCAAATCTAAGCAGTAAGCATCAACTATGTGAGGCAAGAAATATTTTTTGTTCAATTAAACTATAGAACAATTGTCTATTGGTTTGTCTGTTACTCAATATTTACCAATTCCAAATCCAACATAAAAAATATTTTCTTCTGAGTTTGGTATGAAAATCCTCATCCATAAAGCTGATATACTTCCTATCTTCAGTGCAAAAGCACTAAAGAGGGATTGATGATTCAACAATTAGTCTATAAAGCAAACAAAAAGTTTGATTTATATTCTCTTCTCATCACAGCAGTCAGTACATTCAACAAAATCAAATTTTCTAGCAGACACAGCATTAATTTGCACATTCATTTGTTCATTTCTTTCACAAACATAAATATGTGTATAATAAACATATACAAATATGTATCTGGTAGTTATTACTAGAATTTTAAGTTATTAATGTGAATTTGACGTCATTTTTAGGATCACAAGGGTTAAAAGCCTACTAAGTTATAGCAATAATGTAAGGAATGATATATAATATGATGTACTACATGCAATTGTTATGTACAGAGGATGAAAATTACCTAGACTGAAAGTCAGCAAAAATTTCCTAAAAGACTTTTTAAGATTCCCTTGATAAATGTGTTATATATGTCCCAGCAGACAAAAGAAAACAGATATTTTGGGCGTATGGAAGAATCTTTGCAAAGACGAAAGGTCAAGAGAGAAGTTGTGTTTAGAAATGGGAAAGGGTTGCAACAGCAGGTATATTAACTGTAAGTGGAGAATGTTGCAGAATGAGGCCACACAAGTACACTCTGGAATGAGAAATTGCCTTGAAACTAGTTTCATATTCCCACCAATCAGGAACTATATCTAATGAGGGCATAAGGAAACGGTGTTAAGAAAGCTTTCCATGGAGCCATCCTTCCATATTAGAGGTATTCACCATGTTCTTCTAACTACTAAATATTCATAATATATCTTCATGTAGTAATTCTCTTAACATTTTCTTATATACTTGGAAAAAAATCTGTACATTTTTATTTACTTCCTCTCCTCTGGAAGAAAGGATTTGTTTTACTCCCGTGTAAATCTACTTTTTAAAGTTTTTAAGGCTGGCATCTTCATATCTTGAGATCATATCTCCTCTTTATTTCAGGTGATGTGTAAAAAAAATAAAATATTCAGCTGTTTGTTTAGTGATTTTGGGATATTGGCAAGGTTTATTTAAAAGGTCTGTCTCTGTCATTGTCTTTAAATCCATTGCACCTAGCAATGTATCTAAGAGGCAGTAGGCATTCATAGAATGGATATTCAAAGAATTAATTGGTAAATGAAAGGACTAGTGCTCAAATGGAAAAGATGGAAAGAGAAGATAATACATACCATATAGATTTAAAGTTGCTTCTGGCCACCCCTATAATACCCTTGGCAAAGCGTAATATGTGCCCTCATCTTGCTTAGGCCAAGATCTTTTCCAGGTCCACAAAGCTGGGACATTGTTAGTGTACAGGAAACATTTGAATCCACAGGTGTGTGATCCTAGAGAAGTACAGAAAGATAGTGATGGAATGAAATTTGGGGATTATGAAGGAGGAAACTGAGGCTCAAAGACATGATCCAGCTTATTCAAAGGCAGAATTGGCCCTAGGAACAAGACTGAATCTCAGGACATAGATGGGAGAGAAAAAAATAAATTGAGCTGGGGTTGGGAGTAGTAGAACAAAAATAAGTTAGATATGGGCCAAAATATTGATTTGGGTTGGAGAGAGAGTATGGCAAATGAATACTAATTTTCAAGGCTATATCTTTTCCACTGAACTGACTAATGTGTCATGTTATAAAACAGAAGGTGAAAAGCCATGTTGAAAAGAGTTAAAATGGGAGATGGGTGCATTAAGCATAAGGAAAATAAAGAAATAAGAAAAAAATATTGCCACATAATGTAAGCAGGATAAATATAAAAGAGGCGATGTTTCAGGATATAAACATTTCATTCAAGTTATATGAATTAATTCACTCAGGGTGGTTTTCTGTTTGTTTTCTTTTTTTAGTTTATCATTCTATTCCTTATTCCATTCTGAGTTAAAAGAAATAGAATACAAAGTCATTAAGGAGAGGTGAGAAGAAAGAAGAAAGTAGAGAGTATTTTCTCCATTCATGTATTTTTAAACAATCAGAGGGGATTTCCAAGCTTTTCCAGACAAGTTTGGAAGGGCTCAAAATAAATAACTCTCTATGGGAGTAATTCTTGGTATTGGAGGAACAGTTTTTTAGTATCAATTGCTGAGCTTTAAAAAAAAATTATATAACATCCATCTTCTATTGAACCCTGAGAGCCCCTCTCCCTGCCAAGTCCATTCTGCTGTGAGAGACACATGCCTCCCAGTTTATCTGCTGTTACCTATGGAAGTAGATAGGCATTTAGGTGTATGGTGGGAAAAAAATATTTAAAAACTAGCTGAATTATACAATTAAAAGTAGAGGTTTCTTCCTCTTTTGTCCTGAATTCAACTTTTAGAAAACAAGATGACAAAAGTAAATAAACACAAACAAAACTTCAAAACAATTGTTTGAATTTTTTAATTGAATATTTTTACCATCAATGTGTTTGTAAGACAAGCTAAGAGGATCATTGAAAAAGAATGGAAGATGGCCCAATAGGAACAGCTCCAGTCTCCAGCTCCCAGCGCAAGTGACACAGAAGACAGGTTATTTCTGCATTTTCAGCTGAGGTACTGGGTTCTTCTCACTAGGCAGTGCTGAACAATAGGTGCTGGTCAGCTGTTGCAGCCCGACCAGCCAGAGCTGAAGCAGGGCGAGGCATCGCCTCACCTGGGAAGCGCAAGGGGGAAGGGAATCCCTTTTCCTAGCCAGGGGAACTGAGACACACAACACCTGGAAAATCGGGTAACTCCCACCCCAATACTGCACTTTAAGCAAATGGGCACACCAGGAGATTATATCCCACACCTAGCTGGGAGGGTCCCATGCCCGTGGAGCCTCCCTCATTGCTAGCATAGCAGTCTGCCTACCCACAAGGCAGCAGCGAGGCTGGGGGAGGGGCGCCCGCCATTGCTGAGGCTTAAGTAGGTAAACAAAGCCCTGGGAAGCTCGAACTGGGTGGAGCTCACAGCAGCTCAAGGAGGCCTGCCTGTCTCTGTAGACTCCACCTCTGAGGACAGGGCACAGCTAAACAACAACAATAATAACAACAACAAAAAAGCAGCAGAAACCTCTGCAGATGCAAACGACTCTGTCTGACAGCTTTGAAGAGAGCAGTGGATCTCCCAACACGGAGGTTGAGATCTGAGAAGGGACAGACTGCCTGCTCAAGTGGGTCCCTGACCCCTCAGTAGCCTAACTGGGAGACATCCTTCACTAGGGGCAGACCGACACCCCACACCTCACACGGAGGAGTACACCCCTGAGAGGAAGCTTCCAAAGCAAGAATCAGACAGGTACACTAGCTATTCAGGAGTATTCTATCTTCTGTAGCCTCTGCTGCTGACAGCCAGGCAAACAGGGTCTGGAGTGGACCTCAAACAATCTCCAACAGACCTACAGCTGAGGGTCCTGACTGGTAGAAGGAAAACTAACAAACAGGAAGGACACCCACACCAAAACCCCATCAGTACATCACCATCATCAAAGACTAGAGGCACATAAAACCACAAAGATGGGGAAAAAGCAGGGCAGAAAAGCTGGAAATTCAAAAAATCAGAGGGCATCTCCCCCTCCAAAGGAATGCAGTTCATCGCCAGCAACGGATCAAAGCTGGACGGAGAATGACTTTGACGAGATGAGAGAAGAAGGCGTCAGTCCATCAAACTTCTCGGAGCTAAAGGAGGAACTACGTAACCAGCGCAAAGAACCTAAAAATCTTGAAAAAAGAGTAGAAGAATTGATAACCAGAATAATTAACGCAGAGAAGGCCATAAACGAAATGACAGAGATGAAAACCATGACACAAAAAATACGTGACAAATGCACAAGCTTCAGTAACTGACTCGATTAACTGGAAGAAAGAGTATCAGTGATTGAGGATCAAATGAATGAAATGAAGCGAGAAGAGACATCTAAAGAAAAAAGAAGAAAAAGAAATGAACAAAACCTGCAAGAAGTATGGGATTATGTAAAAAGACCAAATCTACATCTGATTGGGGTGCCTGAAAGTGAGGGGGGAAATGGAACCAAGTTGGAAAACACTCTTCAGGATATCATCCAGGAGAACTTCCCCAACCTAGTAGGGCAGGCCAACATTCAAATTCAGGAAATACAGAGAATGCCACAAAGATACTCCTCGAGAAGAGCAACTCCAAGACACATAATTGCCAGATTCACCAAAGTTGAAATGAAGGAAAAAATCTTAAGGGCAGCCAGAGAGAAAGGTCGGGTTACCCACAAAGGAAAGCCCATCCGACTAACAGCAGATCTCTCACCAGAAACTCTCCAAGCCAGAAGAGAATGGGGGCCAATATTCAACATTCTTAAAGAAAAGAATTTTTAACCCAGAATTTCATATCCAGCCAAACTAAGTTTCATAAGTGAAGGAGAAATAAAATCCTTTACAGATAAGCAAATGCTTAGAGATTTTGTCACCACCAGGCCTGCCTTACAAGAGACACTGAAGGAAGCACTAAACATGGAAAGGAACAACCGGTACCAGCCATTGCAAAAACATGCCAAAATGTAAAGACCATTTAGGCTAGGAAGAAACAGCATCAACTAATGAGCAAAAAACCAGTTAATATCATAATGGCAGGATCAAGTTCACACATAACAATATTAACCTTAAATGTAAATGGACTAAATGCTCCAATTAAAAGACATAGACTGGCAAACTGGATAAAGAGTCAAGACCCATCAGTCTGCTGTATTCAGGAGACCCATTTCACATGCAGAGACATACTTGGGCTCAAAATAAAGGGATGGAAGAAGATCTACCAAGCAAATGGAGAACAAAAAAAAGCGGGGGTTGCAATACTAGTCTCTGATAAAACAGACTTTAAACCATCAAAGATCAAAAGAGAGAAAGAAGGCCATTACATAATGGTAAAGGGATCAATTAACAGGAAGAGCTAACTATGCTAAATATATATGCACCCAATACAGGAGCACCCAGATTCATAAAGCAAGTCCTTAGAGACTTACAAAGAGACTTAGACTCCCATACAATCATAATGGGAGACTTCAACACCCCACTGTCAACATTAGACAGATCAATGAGACAGAAAGTTAACAAGGATATCCAGGAATTGAACTCATCTCTGCAGCAAGCAGACCTAATAGACATCTATAGAACTCTCCACCCCAAATCAACAGAATATACATTCTTCTCAGCACCACATCACACTTATTCCAAAATTGACCACATAATTGGAAGTAAAGCATTCCTCAGCAAATGGAAAAGAAAAGAAATTATAACAAACTGTCTCTCAGACCACAGTGCAATCCAACTAGAACTCAGGACTAAGAAACTCAATCAAAACTGCTCAACTACATGGAAACTGAATAACCTGCTCCTGAATGACTACTGGGTACATAACGAAATGAAGGCAGAAATAAAGATGTTCTTTGAAACCAATGAGAACAAAGATACAACATACCAGAATCTCTGGGACACATTTAAAGCAGTGTGTAGAGGGAAATTGATAGCACTAAAAGCCCACAAGAGAAAGCTGGAAAGATCAAAAATTGACACTCTAACATCATAATTAAAAGAACTAGAGAAGCAAGAGCAAACACATTCAAAAGATAGCAGAAGGCAAGAAATAACTAAGATCAGAGCAGAACTGAAGGAGATAGAGACACAAAAAACCCTCCAAAAAATCAATGAATCCAGGAGTTGGTTTTTTGAAAAGATCAACAAAATTGATAGACTACTAACAAGACAAATAAAGAAGAAAAGAGAGAAGAATCAAAGAGACGCAATAAAAAATGATAAAGGGGATATCACCACGGACCCCACAGAAACACAAACTACCAGCAGAGAATACTATAAACACCTCTACACAAATAAACTAGAAAATCTAGAAGAAATGGATAATTTCCTGGACACTTACACTCTCCCAAGACTAAACCAGGAAGAAGCTGAATCCCTGAATAGACCGATAGTAGGCTCTGAAATTGAGGCAATAATTAATAGCCTACCAACCAAAAAAAGTCCAGGACCAGATGGATTCACAGCTGAATTCTACCAGAGGTACAAGGAGGAGCTGGTACCATTCCTTCTGAAACTATTCCAAACAATAGAAAAAGAGGGAATCCTCCCTAAGTCATTTTATGAGGCCAACATCATCCTGATACCAAAGCCTGGAAGAGACACAACAACAAAAAAAAAAGAATTTTAGACCAATATCTCTGTGGTCATGATGCAAAAATCCTCAATAAAATACTGGCAAACCGAATCCAGCAGCACATCAAAAAACTTATCCACCATGATCAAGTGGGCTTCATCCCTGGGATGCAAGGCTGGTTCAACATACGCAAATCAATAAACGTAATCCAGCATATAAACAGAACCAAAGACAAGAACCACATGATTATCTCAATAGATGCAGAAAAGGCCTTTGACAACATTCAACAGCCCTTCATGCTTAAAACGCTCAATAAATTCTGTATTGATGGAATGTATCTCAAAATAATAAGAGCTATTTATGACAAACCCACAGCCAATATCATACTGAATGGGCAAAAACTGGAAAAATTCCCTTTGAAAACTGGCACAAGACAGGGATGCCCTCTCTCACCACTCCTATTCAACATAGTGTTGGAAGTTCTGGCTAGGGCAATCAGGCAAGAGAAAGAAATCAAGGGTATTCAGTTAGGAAAAGAAGAAGTCAAATTGTCCCTGTTTGCAGATGACATGATTGTATATTTAGAAAACCCCATTGTCTCAGCCCAAAATCTCCTTAGGCTGATAAGCAACTTCAGCAAAGTCTCAGGATACAAAATTAATGTGCAAAAATCACAAGCATTCTTATTCACCAGTAACAGACAAACAGAGAGCCAAATCATGAATGAACTTCCATTCACAATTGCTTCAAAGAGAATAAAATACCTAGGAATCCAACTTACTAGGGATGTAAAGGACCTCTTCAAGGAGAACTACAAACCACTGCTCAGTGAAATAAAAGAGGACACAAACAAATGGAAGAACATACCATGCTCCTGGATAGGAAGAATCAATATCATGGAAATAACCATACTGCCCAAGGTAATTTATAGATTCAATGCCATCCCCATCAAGCTACCTATGACTTTCTTCACAGAATTGGAAAAAACTGCTTTAAAGTTCATTTAGAACCAAAAGAGCCCACATTGCCAAGACAATCCTAAGTCAAAAGAACAAAGCTTGAGGCATCACGCTACCTGACTTCAAACTATACTATAAGGCTATAGTAACCAAAACACCATGGTACTGTTACCAAAACAGAGATATAGACCAATGGAACAGAACAGAGCCCTCAGAAATAATACCACACATCTATAGCCATCTGATCTTTGATAAACCTGAAAAAAACAAGAAATGGGGAAAGGATTCCCTATTTAATAAATGGTGTTGGGAAAATTGGCTAGCCATAAGTAGAAAGCTGAAACTGGATACTTTCCTTACTCCTTATATGAAAATTAATTCAAGATGGATTAGAGACTTAAATGTTAGACCTAATACCATAAAAACCCTAGAAGAAAACCTAGATAATACCATTCAGGACATTGGCATGGGCAAAGACTTCATGTCTAAAACACCAAAAGCAACGGCAACAAAAGCCAAAATTGACAAATGGGATCTAATTAAACTAAAGAGCTTCTGTACAGCAAAAGAAACTACCATCAGAGTGAACAGGCAACCTACTGAATGGGAGAAAATTTTTGCAATCTACTCATCTGACAAAGGGCTAATATCCAGAACCTACAAAGAACTCAAACAAATTTACAAGAAGAAAACAAACAACCCCATCCAAAAGTGGGCAAAGGATATGAACAGACATTTCTCAAAAGAAGATTTTCATACAGCCAACAGACACATGAAAAAATGCTCATCATCACTGGCCATCAGAGAAATGCAAATCAAAACCACAATGAGATACCATCTCACACCAGTTAGAATGGCGATCATTAAAAAGTCAGGAAACAACAGGTGCTGGAGAGGATGTGGAGAAATAGGAACACTTTTACACTATTGGTGGGATTGTAAACTAGTTCAACCATTATTGATCTAGAACTAGATGTACCATATGACCCAGCCATCCCATTACCGGGTATATACCCAAAGGATTATAAATCATGCTGCTATAAAGACACATGCACACGTATGATTATTGCGGCACTATTCACAATAGCAAAGACTTGGAATCAACCCAAATGTCCATCAGTGACAGATTGGATTAAGAAACTGTGGCACATATACACCATGGAATACTATGCAGCCATAAAAATGGATGAGTTTGTGTCCTTTGTAGGGACATGGATGCAGCTGGAAACCATCATTCTCAGCAAACTATCGCAAGAACAGAAAACCAAACACCGCGTGTTCTCACTCATAGGTGGGAACTGAACAATGAGATTACTTACACTCGGGAAGGGGAACATCACACACCGGGGCCTATCATGGGAGGGGACGGGGGAGGGATGGCATTGGGAGTTATACCTGATGTAAATGACGAGTTGATGGGTGCTGATGAGTTGATGGGTGTGTCACACCAACATGGCACAAGTATACATATGTAACAAGTCTGCATGTTATGCACATGTACCCTAGAACTTAAAGTATAATAATAATAATAATAAAAGAATGAACTAGGGATATCTTTTATTAGATAATTTTTCTTTTGATCAAATTATCTCATTTCAGCTGGTGTGAAGACAGAGGGCCATATGACTAAAACAAGAGTCAAGTGGGACAAATGTAAGAGATGATAGAAAATGGGGAGCGATGGGTCCAATGGTAAATGCATACTGAATCAGATGAAATACCTGCTGCTCTTGCCCAAGTCAGACTGTGAGTTCACGGTTATTAAAGATAATCCAGAAATACAGGTTTTAATGTAAAATAATATATTTTTTAAAATTGGCAATTAAAACCCAGTTTTGGGGTTTTTTGTTTTGATTTAGATGACATTTACTTTTTAAAAATTTCAGTAGTTTTGGGGGAACCGGTGGTGATTGGTTACAATGTTCTTTAGCGGTGATTTCTGAGATTTGGTGCACCCATTACCCAAGCAGTGTACACTGTACCCAATGTGTAGTTTTTTATCCCTCACCTGCCTCCCACTATTCCCCCCAAATCCCCAAAGTCCATTATATCATTCTTATGCCTTTGTGCCCTCATAGCTTAGCTCCCACTTATAACTGAGAACCTACGATGTTTGTTTTTTTATTCCTGAGTTACTTCACTTGCTTTTATTTAACTTTTAAGTTCATGGGTACATGTGCAGGATGTGCAGGTTTGTTACACAGGTAAACTTGTGTCTTGGGGTGTTTTCATACAGATTATTTCATTACCCAGGTATTAAGCATAGTACCCATTAGTTATTTTTCCTGTTACGTTCCCTTCTCGTATTCTCCACCCTGCAATAGGCTCCAGTGTGTTTTTCTCCTGTATGTGTCCATGTGTTCTCATCATTTAGCTCCCACTTATAAGTGAAAACAAGTGATATTTGTTTTTTCCTTCTGTGTTAGTCATTAAGGATAATGGCCTCCAGCTGCATCCATGTCCCTGGAAAGGACATGATCTCATTTCTTTTTATGGCTGCATAGTATTCCATGGTGTTTATGTACCACATTTTTTTTATCCAGACTATCATTGATGGGCATTTAGGTTGATTCCATGTCTTTGCTTCTTTATCCAGTCTATCATTGATGGGCATGTAGGTTGATTGTGAATAGTACTGCAGTGAACATACATGTGCATGTGTCTTTATAATAGAATGGTTTATATTCCTTTGGTTATATATCCAGTAATGGGATTGCTGGGTCAGATGGTGTTTCTGTCTTTAGTTCTTTGAGGAATTGGCACACTTTCTTTGACAATGATTGAACTAATCTTTACTCCCACCAACAGTGTATAAGTGTTCCTTTTTCTTCTCAATCTCACCAACATCTGTTATTTTTTTACTTTTTAATAATAATCATTCTGACTGGTGGGAGATAGTATCTCGTTACGGTTTTGATTTGCATTTCTGTAATGATCAGTGATGTTGAACTTGTTTTCACATGTTTGTTTGCAACTTGTATGTCTTATTTGAGAAGTGTCTGTTTATGTCTTTTGCCCACTTTTTATTGGGGTTGTTCGTTTTTCTCTTGTAAATTTATTTAAGTTGCTTATAGTGCTGGATATTAGAACTTTTTGGATGCACAGTTTGTAAAACTTTTCTCCCATTCTGTAGGCTGTTGATTCTGTTGATAGTTTCTTTTGCTGTGTAGAAGCTCTTTAGTTTAATTAGATTATATTTGTCAATTTTGCTTCTGTTTCAATTGCTTTTGGCATCTTCAGCATGAAATCTTTGCCTGTGTCTATGTCCTAAATTGTATTGCCTAGGTTGTCTTCCAGGGTAATTTGGGGTAAAACTTAGTTTTAAAACAACCATGCTGTTGCCTATAGTATAACTGTGGGTTACATAGAGAATGTAAGCTATCAATTTATAACCTCTGTGATATGAAAAAATGAAACTGTTTTCCTTTATTTTTGTCTCATCATAGCTTTTGCAAGCGACTGCCTAATTTGAGTTAGTTACATAGCAATTAGGTCATGAATCCCAGAATGATATCATTCAAATTTACCCGAAGAGGAAAAAGATACTTGCTCTGGTCTTAGTGAGTCGCAATGTTAAGATTCTTTTACCAGGTCAAAAAACTTTCAAAATAAATTTTGAGGACTTGACAGAGAACTGTCAAAAACATTAAAACAAAACAAAAACTAATGAAAATGCCAAATACACTAGGTTTTTTGTGTTTTGATTGGCGTTTTCCTAATGAGTAATGATTCTGAACATCTTTTTTTTTTGTCCTTGTTCACCATTTATGTATCTGTGGGCCCTTTCTTCCTCACTTACATAAGGAGGGCTAAAGCATATATTTCAAATAATTCTTTCTACTTTATATCTTTTGAGAGTGCTATTAGGGGAGGCGGGTTTTTTTGAGAACCATGGCCTGTTGTTCTCAACCAACTAGTATTTGCTAAACTGTTGGAGACTCAAAAGAATTGCTTTCAGTCTAGTTTACATCAAAGTCCTCATCTTGTAGTCTAAAAGATGGTGGCAAGAGAAAGCCGTTGATTTCGTACTAACATTGTAACCTTCCTGAGAGTAAGCATATTTTTTGAAGGTGATTCTGAGGCTCATAACACCCAAAGAAAGTTTCCAGGTAGATAGGAAAGGACCTTTCATGCTTAACAACAAATCAAATTAAACCTAAATTGTTAAATAGATAAATAAACAAATAAATAAATAATTTTGTTCAATGAATTTATGGTTGCCCATTTTTTGACATAAAGTTCGAAAAATCAGTCACCAGATTTGGGTTTTTAAAAAAAGAAATCTGAATATTTTTCTGTCCATGAATACTACTAGTTTATTCTTTATCTTAAGGGAGAAATATATACATGTATTGGTGGGGAGCGCACCTATTATATTAAGTGTCTCTGTAGCGAGCTTTTTCAAACAAATCACTGAAGAGTCAAAGTTAATAAAAAATGTGAATTACAAAAGAAATGATTTGCACAAGACTCAGATAATCGAAGAGAGAGTGTTCCAAAGGAGTGTATTTTGAAAACCCTATTCTGGCATTTACTTGAATTTCTATGATAATAATTACCAAACAGAATTGAACTTCTTCTACTCGATGGATAACTCCACGAATATCCAAAGACATTCTCATAACTAAGAGCTGTGTAGAAGCATGTGCATTTGGAATAGAATATAAATATCTTGCGCTGCTTCAGTCCATGGAGGCTGTGGAGAGCTGAAGGAACAAAGAAGCACTGATTTATTGCAATGCTAAATAGTACGCTAGAGGTAACTGTGCTGCCGCTCTGGAAATGCTGAGCTAATTTATGCCAAAGGCTCCTGAGGATCTTACTCTAGTGGCAAGCCTAGTCAGAATTTTTGATGCCACCTTGTTTTTTATAGATGCTCCATCTACACATCATTGAAAGCATGCTGGGCTTGTAGAGGAACAGAAGCAGTCCTTGTGTCTCAGCACCAGGCACTCTGAAACAGTGTTTGCGCATTTTGGTATACCCATCTGCACATGGTTACTCTGTGGAGCAGTAGGCCCAGCTCTGGGTTCATTTCTCTCCGTTGCAATTTACCTCTTCTTATTTCAACAAGCCGCCTGGGCTTGGAGAAGCTTCTAAACTTCTCTTGGGTTGCTTCACTGTAAAATGAGAAACTTCAACATGCTGCAATCATGTAGAAAGCCTAAGGACATAAAATCTTGTGTAACTTTTCTATAATAAAGGAAATAAACTAACACCGTTTTGTCTCATATGCCTTAATTACAATTTTATTCAAAAGTTACATTTGAGAATTAACAGTATCCTTTGGATAATTTTCCAGAGTAAAAGGGCCAACTGCCTCAAGAAGATATTCTAGCTTTCTAGCTTCATACTGTCCCATGGAACTTTCAAAAATGATGGATAGATAGTCTATATCTGTGCCATTCAATACACTTGCCATTAAACACACATGTCTGTTAAGCCCTTGAAATGTGGCTGTCATGAATGAGAACTTGATTTCTTTAACCAGTAATTAAAGTTGGATTGAAATAACCACGTAAATGGCTACTGTGGTGTAAAGCACGGATTCTAGCCTCTATGTCATAAATGTCTTAACACTGTAGCAATTATGGAGCAACAAATTGTCTAGTGTCTTCTCAACCACAGTTTGACAAAGAAAAACTACAATAAACACTAGGGTTCTAGATTCTCAGAGAAGATCACCTCTAATAGTAATTCTCAAACTTGGCTGCACATTGGAGTTTCCTGTGAAGCTTTCCATAAATGTTAGTGCCAACAAATATTCTAATTTAATTACTTTGCTTGAAATGACCTACACATCCTGGTTTTTTTCCTTTATTGTACATTTGTTTGAAAGCCAGGCCGGGCGCGGTGGCTCAAGCCTGTAATCCCAGCACTTTGGGAGGCCAAGACGGGCGGAACACGAGGTCAGGAGATCAAGACCATCCTGGCTAACACGGTGAAACCCCGTCTCTACTAAAAAAATACAAAAATCTAGCCGGGCAAGGTGGCGGGCGCCTGTAGTCCCAGCTACTCGGGAGGCTGAGGCAGGAGAATGGCGTAAACACGGGAGGCGGAGCTTGCAGTGAGCTGAGATCTGGCCACTGCACTCCAGCCTGGGCCACAGAGCGAGACTCCATCTCAAAAAAAAAAAAAAAAAAAAAAAAAAAAGCCACCCAGGTGATTCTAATGTGCAGTCAAGTTTGTAAACCACTGACTTGGAGATGTAGCTTAATTGACTGTCTTCTCTGGTGACTAGTCCAATGTTTCACCATGGGACAGCCCTTCGGTACACAATGCTGGCTTTATAGAGGTCTCTGCTTCCACTTGTATGACTCATGTACTATCCCGGGAAGATCCCAAAATGTCATACACATTAGAGATTTAAATTTATTCTAATACTTTTGGCAGAAAATCACAAGCAAAAATACTACTAAAAATAGTTTTCCCAAGTTGTTAATACTACTGCAGTTCCTAGAACTGTGGAGTGACATTTTTACAACTTAGGCTGCAAGGAATTCCCAACAGTAAAAGGAACTCTTAACGTTTACCTAAAAACTAACAAAAAATTGAAAAAATCCACCATAAGCAACAGCCAGCGATAAAGGGAAGAATTAGAAGTCCAAGATTTCAAGACAACTGAACAATAATCTGAAGAAACATAGACATTATCTTTAAAATGATTAAAACCATAGAAAGAAAGGAGAACTTTAATAACTTTCAACCATTGGTGGAGGCTTATTTTGTACCAGACTGTGCAGGTGCATGCTATGGACATGGTTTTACTGATTGTTTGGAAAGTGAAAACAAGCAAAAACTAGAGGACACGTATATAAAGGAACTGATTTTTAAAGAGATACTGAATATGTTCATACAGCAGAGGAAAATAACACAGGGAGAGAATAGTTGAACTTTTGAATGAACAGGGGATGCTAGAGAAAGAAAGGATTTAAGTTAGGCTTATTGTTATTTACTAATTAACCCCCAAATTCTTTCCTCTGTCTATGGTAACTAGGCTGTGCTAGCTAATTTTATTTGTCAACTTGACTAGGTGAAGGAGCACAGATTATTTGGTCAAACATCAGTTTAGATGTTTCTGTTAGGTAATTTTAAAGGAAAAGTTTTGAGCTTCTCACCATTATGTATGATATTAATTGTAGGTTTTTTGGAGATGTTCTTTATCAAGTTGAGAAAGTTATCCTTCATTCTTAGTTTACTAAGAGTTTTTATTATGAATATTGTTGGATTTTATGAAATGCCTTTTCTGCTTCTGCTGATAATCACCACGAGATTTTTCTTTGTTAGCCTATTTGATGTGATAGGTAACACTAATTAATTCCCATTTGGTCAAGTCCCTGATTCTTTTTAATGGAGCTGCAGTATCTCATATTAAAGACTTGACTAGTTCCATTAGTTCCAACTCCGGTTAAAGTAATTTGAAAGAAATTTATGTTAGGAGAAATTAGTAAAGCAGTTTTTCAAAAGTTTTTGATTCTAAACTTAAACTCTGTTCTAAGATGAGGTGATGGATAATTTTCTCATTGTATATCAAAGCACAAGAATTATTAAACATCACGGAAATGTCAAAAGAATACTAGAATGGAAGGTTATATTGACTTATTAAATGTTTTAAAATGGCAATAATGTAGAGAGTTAAATATACACAGGCTGAAAAAATAAGATGACAAAGTTTTTAAATCATGGTCTTGCTGTGGAAGTACTTCAACACACCCCCACGCATACTGTGACTCCTATAGATACAGCATCTTTTGAAAGCCATTAGCAAAAAGTAGAAATCAGTGACTAGGCTACTGTACTAAACATACTTCTATATACAAGGATTCGATCTGAAGAACCACCTACACTGTAATTAAATAAATTTTTCTAAATCTCAATTTCTTCATCTATAAAATTAGAATGATAATATTTGATCTTTCTTACAAAACTGTTGTGAAGTTCAACTGCTATGATTCTGCATGATAATCTATAGATAAGGTTAAATACCATCCAAATGTAATATCATGCATTGAACATTGCTATGTCTGTGAATATATATGTTTATATATACACAATTATTAAATTATGTAGATTATAGTCATATCGATACTATATTTAAATGATTGTCCACCTAAGATTTTCTAGGGCAAGTTTCCTATGAAACATTCTGATCGAGTATTATATTTCAGGTCAAATCATGGATGTTTTTGTGTTGTAGTTTTTGGTTTTTACATTACAGATACTTTTGTTATTGACAAATTTTCTACATATTCTGAAGATTCTTTGTGGTGTCACAGTCAATTTTTCATATGACCAATTAAAACAAATTAGTAACACCTTAAATTCTCTCCTCAGCTTCAAAAACCTATATTCTTATGTTGAGCTCTGAGCTGGGCAAGGACATATATGGTCTACCTAATGAGTTTTTAGTAGTGGAAAAATTATTTCCAAAGCTCTACTCTTCTATTTGAGTATTTTTATTTTTACTTTCTTTTGTATGTGTATTGTGTTTACTTGCTATTGATTTTTTTGAATCTCTGGAAAGGACAACTTGCTAATTCAGTCATTTAAAGTCCAGAGTCAATTTTTACATATTTGATGCTTTCCACTCCCCTGAAATGTAATGGATTTTCAAAATATTTGTTTATTGTGCTAAGGAGAAGGACATTTGACTACACATTTGGCCCTGCTTATTTCATCGTATTTGAAATATAGCCAAGTTTCTATCATCAGCATCATCTTTAGTTTGAGATTAAATATGAACATATTCTTTTAAACATACAATCCTTACATAGCTAGAAGTGTTGGCATAAATTCCAATAAATATGAGGTCAAAATACAAGGAAGATTGTAACGGAAAACATTCTGTTCATGGATATGACTGGTAGTACAGGAGGAGCATTTCACACAAGAGTGTCCAATCTTTTGGCTTCCCTGGGCCACATTGGAAGAAGAAGAAATGTCTTGGGCCACACATAAAATATACTAACACTAACAATTGCTAACGAGCTACACACACACACACACACACACACACACACACACACACACATCTTATAATGCTTTTAAAAGTTTACAAATTTGTGTTGGGCCGCATTCAAAGCCATCTTGGGTCACATGCAGCTCATGGGTCACAGGTTGGACAAGCTTGATGTAACAGATATTTATTGTTAAAAGAAATCAGGAAAATAAATAAAATGGGTGAGTGAGTGAGAAGGACAGAAAAGGCAAAGTTTCCACACAGGATGAGGATGAAATTTGCAGTGCCCTAACTACAAGAGCAAATGTCATGTCCCAGTCCTCACAAACAGGTTAAGGTAACATTGTCAGCATCTACTTGCTGAGATGGAATGGACTTTCCGGGGTTATCATACACAAATCTTGTTGCTAAAGCAATTTAGAAATGAAAAACATAATAGACTTTACCCTAGGGGAGCTGCTATTTAGTAAGAAAAGGTGCTAAAACAGTGCTGAATTCTGGAGAGCTAATGAGCACTCTGAGGAGTGGATTTCCTTAGGGGAGTTTGCCAGATCAATTCATTAATTGTGTATCATTTTGAAAATTTACACCAGAATAGGAGTAATTATATGTTTATCTTTTCTAAGACTCACTACTGGGACATAACAGTGCACCTGAGAATTGCATTCAACTTTGATGTGAAAGCAATATGTTAGTGAGCATGGCAGAAAAGCAATTTGTAGATATGCAGGACAACTTGCAAAATGAACATTTACATTAAAGAGAAGAGCCATTTGGAAAGTCTGAAGGCTGTAAGTTCAGAAAACCAGCACAAATAGCCACTCCTCATGTTCATCTCTGCCCCTGAACATGTCAACTGAGGCAAACTCTCTGCATAGTGGTATCATTGGCAATGTTAATAGACTGAGGTACTAAATGGCCATGAATGAGATTTAAATGATATATTACCAGGTATCCTCAGCTTGTGGGTGTATTACCTACTTTTAAATGAAGTAGGGTGGATTCACATTACTCACTTGCACTGAGATATTCTAATTTGAGTGAGAGAAGTAAAGATAGAGTTTCAGTCAGAAATATGACTTAGCTTTGGATAGGATCATCAAAAGCACAAGAGACACTGGAACAACAATTGTAATGTTTTTAGTGACACTGCCATAAGTTTGAGTATTTCACTTCAGACCAGGTGGAATTTTTTACCATTCCTTGAGAAACTTTCATTCCTGAAAACCTTCCCTAGAACTGAATGCCTTTGTGATAATACCTCCGCTACCTCCCAAATTTTAATTATCATCTTTCACTACACCTACATAATAAGATATCTCTACACCGCTCTGTGCACAGAATGACTTCCTACTCAAATATGAGTGGCCCATCATTGGCTCTATTACACTAGTATTGCTATTGTTTATTGTATTTATCTCTTACAAAGCTACCACCTCCTTGAATTTTGGACTTTGCTAACCCATCTCGAGATCCCCAAAGTTATTGGTGGGCCTTTGTATATGACCAGTAAGAAGAAGAATGTATATTAAGTAAAGGTTTAGTTTTGTTGATTTTATCAACTATCAGAATCAACAAAATCAATTTTTCCAAATAATTTTATATTGGGTCATAGTATTTGAGTAATTTTGCTCATGACGTTTGAATCTTTCAGTTACTTTATGGAAGGAGTTGCTAAAATGATAATTTATTTGTAGCTTGTACAATAGCCGGTTTCTGCCTCTGGAGAATATTAAATAGGGGACCTACGCAATTGCCTGGCTTATTCTGAAATCTGACCTTGATCATCCAGGGTCACTGTTGGGCTTCATAATGTCATTCGTGATTGTGCTTCACAATGTCAAAGTAACAAGTCTCAGGTCCCATTTTGACAACAGTTCTCTTAAGTTCGAGAATTTGGCACAATCTCTCACCAGCCTCATTTACTTGCAGGTGGGTCTTCTCCCCACCCCTACTCCCCACAAAGTGAACAGAAACTGCCATGATATATGTAATAAAGTGAAATATGTCATCAAACTAATATTAACATTAGTCATGTGGCATTTAATTTAGCCAGAAATAATAACTCATGTAAATGTAGCATGGTAAATAGAAAATTTATATGTATCTAAATGGGCACTAATAAAAACTATGAACTTATGTATTTGTTATTTCATTGCCTCTGTTTGAATGACGGGGAAGCTGAGCAGAGGATTTAAGACTATTTTATGAAGCCTAACTTCAGTAACCAGCCAACCATGCCATATATTACCCCACATATGAAGCCTTTAGTGAGTGCTTTTTCCTCCCTAATAAATAATTCCTTTATGGTGTTGTTGTAAAGGATTAAAAGAGACAGTGCACTTAATGGGTTTTTGTAGCAGGTATAATAAATACTGTTATTCAGTCTGATTTTATATATAATTTTAAAATAACACATAATCTTAATTAAGTTCTTACTATGTTCCAGGTAGGGGACTAAGTTGTTAGCATTCATTATTTCATTTAATCCTTACAATTTACTATTATTATTTCGCTTTTTCCGATACTCTACTGAGGGTTACAGATGTTTTGTGAGTTGTTCAATGTCCCTCAGCTACGGAATGATTGATATTCTAATTCGAATCTGGATTCTCTGATTCAACTCCCAAATACTTAACAACTGAACTATAATTATATGATTAAATATTATGTTCCTTTAAAGATGTTCAATTTACTTCAACCTTCTTACTTAAATAGACAGAACATTCACAAGCAAATTTTCTTTTATCAATTAATAACTCATTAATTACTGTCCATTCACACTCCCTCAAGTTATTGTCTGTGTTTCCTTAATCCATCTCCAATTGTATTTAAAACAAATGATAATATAAATAAGAATTTTAAATCATCAACTCAATATTTATTAACAGAATAATCTGATGTATTGAGAGATTTTATAAGAAATTAACAAGTGTGTTTACTCAAAACTCCTGTAATAGAATTAAAGTGATATGTATTTGAAAACAAATACTCAGAGTGGGAAATAAAGATAGAAATGCCATCATGAAGGTAAAAAGAATCCTCAAGTGGTAGTAATTTGTGATGCAAAGGGCACTAATGTTGGAGTTAGTGGCCTCAATCTCTTTTAATTTCTTTTGCTGTGACCCTGGGCTTAACATTCACTGTCATAGAGGGCAGTCCTGGTCTCATCATCTGTAAAATTTAGATAATGGTGCCCTATTCATATTGCAAGGTGAATTTTTAAAAATAAGTACATGAACTGTTTCAAGTCTCTTCCCTTTACAATTGCTATTTTACACTTTTTGGAAGTGTTCAACATATATGTGCATATACACACACATGTATATATATATATACACACACATACATATATATATGAAGTTCTCTTTAGTAATCATATATTAGGGTTGAATGTCCTATTCTGAATTTTCCATTGAATCCTAACTTATCTTTGTATTACACAAAAACTTACATTAGACTACACGGAGAGATTGCCAAAATACCAAGGGCTAGCCAACTTCCTAATTTCTGGAAGTATTTGGGGAGCAAATAAGGGATATGATGAACTAGCTTTATTGGTCCTCTTATAGCTAGATGAGAAATAACTGTTTAAACATATGGTATCAGTGTGTGTGTGTGTGTGTGTGTGTGTGTGTGTATATGTGTACATGTGTGTTTAAGCAGAGTTTGAGTTGCTGAATCATACACATACAATAATATTGATCTTGGCCGGGCGCGGTGGCTCAAGCCTGTAATCCCAGCACTTTGGGAGGCCGAGACGGGCGGATCACTAGGTCAGGAGATCGAGACCATCCTGGCTAACACGGTGAAACCTCGTCTCTACTAAAAAATACAAAAAACTAGCCGGGCGAGGTGGCGGGCGCCTGTAGTCCCAGCTACTCCGGAGGCCGAGACAGGAGAATGGCGTAAACCCGGGAGGCGGAGCTTGCAGTGAGCTGAGTTCCGGCCACTGCACTCCAGCCTGGGCTACAGAGCCAGACTCCGTCTCAAAAAAAAAAAAAAAAAAATTGATCTTATACAGAAAGTAAAATGTCATTAAGTATAAGTACTAATAATATGACAAGCAGCAAAACAATAAATGTTCAGAAAATAAAAACAAAAAAGAACAAAAAGTAGAGACACACACAAACAATAAGATCCGACTTTGTTTCAAAATCTGTGGTTAAAAAAAAATATTATAAAGCACATCTTCATTTTCTTAACACATATGGAGCAAAAAATTATGGCTCATACTCTTACTTCAAAGAGGGCCATTGAGTGAGGACTATTGTCTAGGATCTATTTAATGTGACAGGGGAAAATATTGGGAAGAGATATCTCAGTACAGAAGATGCCTGAAAAGATTTGTGTCTCTTTAAAAGAGATTTCCTTTAGCTCCCACTTTGATGGATATATGAGAACTCATTCTAAATTATACTGCCAAAGTATATAAATTTTCTAGTATTTCTTAGAATAATTTCAAATGTCACATATATTTATAGTTATTCCATTGTTGTAGGTAGGAGGATGTTGCATAATAGGAAAAGAAATAATACCAGTGTAGATGAGGAGATTTTTTTTTGTTTTTTTGTTTTTTTTTTTTTGAGACGGAGTCTCGCTCTGTCGCCCAGGCTGGAGTGCAGTGGCCGGATCTCAGCTCACTGCAAGCTCCGCCTCCTGGGTTCACGCCATTCTCCTGCCTCAGCCTCCCGAGTAGCTGGGACTACAGGCGCCCGCCACCTCGCCCGGCTAGTTTTTGTATTTTTTTTAGTAGAGACGGGGTTTCACCGTGTTAGCCAGGATGGTCTCGATCTCCTGACCTCGTGATCCGCCCGTCTCGGCCTCCCAAAGTGCTGGGATTACAGGCTTGAGCCACCGCGCCCGGCCTAGATGAGGAGATTTAAGCAAAGGTATGCTTCTCCTTTAAAACATTCTCAGAATTATAAGGAGTTAATTATTTGTACATTTATCAAATGACTGTAAACTCCATAAAAGCAAGATATCTATGGTTTTATTTGTATATTTATAATGTCTAACTCTGTGTATGGCACACTCAATTTACTAAATAAATGAGTATTTTATTAAGAGAGTAGCTGAGTGTATAATTGAGCTAATAAATGAATATAGTATGGGAATAGTAAAGTGGACAAACTAAGCTTATACAAAAGAAGAAGTTATAATTGCAAAGCAGTGTTAAATAAAATAAACCAGATGATGGAAAACTAGATTTTTGCTGTCTTGAAGCCAGGCAAAGGGATTTCAGTTTGATTTGGTGGGGAGAGAGAGCCAAAAGAGAGCATGGCAAGAATGAATTGAGGGACAAAAGTGGAAATTATTAACAATGACCAATTTGGGGTATTTAACTGATTCCAATATTTTCTTCTCACAATTATTTTTGTAGCCTTCATTGATTTCACTAGAGGAGAGGAGATAAGAGAAGAGGAGAGGAGAGGAAAGGAGAGCAGAGGAGAGGATATGAGAGGAGAGGAGAGGAGAGGAGAGGAGAGGAGAGGAGAGGAGAGGAGTGGAGTGGAGTGGAGTGGAGTGGAGTGGAGTGGTGTGGAGTGGAGTGGAGTGGAGTGGAGTGGAGTGGAGTGGAATGGAATGGAATGGAATGGAATAGAATAGAATAGAATAGAATAGAATAGAATAGAATAGAATAGAAAAAATAAGGAGCTGAGATGAGGCTTATCTGATTAATGATAAGAGGACAAGAAGAGGAACAGGTCGCATAAAAGACTAGAAATCTACAACTGATAGCCTGTGATGCCCAAATTACATTTGCACTGCTACAGCTGACACTGGAGAATAGCCCACTGTGTCAGGGGTCCCAAAGACCACCCTCAGGTTAGATGATATCCTAGAATTATTATACTTGTATTTACTGCCTATGAGAGGAAAAGAATGCAGATGAAAATGAGCAAAGGGAAAAAGTGCGTGCGGCAAAGTCTGCAGGAAACCAGTTGTAAGTGTCCCCTTCCAGTGGAGTCACATAGATCACATTTAATTCTCCCAGCAATAATGTGTGACAACACATGGAAAATGTTTTCAACCTAGGAAGCTCTCCCTAGTCTAGACGTCCAGGATTTTTACTGAGGGTCAGCCCTGTAGGCATGCAGCACCAGTGAAACTGACCTCAGTTACTCAAGCTCAGGAACACCAAAGAAAAAGCAGGTGCTCACCATGTATCATATTGTTAGTAAAAACTATCTGGAAATACTAGATACTGTGGTTCAAAGCCATAGGCTTGCAGAAGCACTCATCAAATAAAAAATTTCAGGGGCTCAGTTTCCAGGAGTTAGTCAAAAGCCAGCCCTGAAAACAGGCCTTTTTTGGGATATGCAGTTTGAGCAACCCGGGTCTGCAGAGTTAACATTTCCTGTGTATTCACATTTTTAAACTGTCCAAAATTCTTGTTGAACATAATTGTGTGTGCAAACCAAAAGAAAGAAGAGAAAAACTGAAGACAGAAAAGATCCAGTTCACCCAACCTCTGTTTTAGAAGCAAAGTGTAGGCAATCAGGATTAAGAAGCCAATACTATGCCAAAAACAGCAAATAATTCCAAGTAATTGCCTCCAGCTTTGCAAATAAAAAGAAAAATAATTTAGCAAAATTCAGTTCAGATTTTATTTAAATGACAATGCAAGGCATCTAATGTATACTTGGTACTATCATTTATGTGTTCAGCCTTTCCCTCAATCATAACAAAACAGGAGTTATAAAGTATTACTGCAGCTTCAGTGGATTCTGTATTTATAACAGCCTAGGCCAATGGCAGAAGGTGCATTAAGAAAAGAAGATGGTAAATATACTATTATTTTTAAGCATTTTATTGTCATTCCAACCTACTAATGTCCCTAAGCATTTTAATGCCATCTCAGATTTCCCTCTGCTACTTCGGTTAAAATCAAAATGCATCACCCAGTAGAAAACACTCAATTTATTTTCTAATATATCATTATGGAAATACAGATTTATATAATGTCTGTTTCATGAATATGTCCAAAGACTGCCTGTAATTTGTGAAGTTATAGGTAAATTGATATGATTCTTCCGTAAGAAGTTTGAGAAAAATTAAAATTTAAGAATATCTTGGAGGCTAAAATACAACTGTAGCTCCCACGTGGTCATCTAAACATATCCAGGGCCACATATGATATTACACCACCTTATTATATAGGCTTAGCTATGTACCATCTGGTGAAACTGGTGGTATGGCACATGCAGCAGCCTATGCTGGCAACTCACAATCATTTATACTAAAATTTTTCTACCTAGGAAAGTAATGGTGTTTTTGTTACATTCTTGCTCTGATAGCATCATATGAAAAAATTCCATAGGCCAAGCACCATGGCTTTCATGTATAATCCCAGCAGTTTGGAAGTGCCAGATGGGAGGATTACTTGGGTCCAGGATTTTGAGACCAGTCTAGGCAATACAGTGAGACATACTCTTTACAAAAAAAAAAAAAAAAAAAAAAAAAAAAATAGCCAATGTTGTGGCACATGCCTGTAGTCCCAGCTATTCAGGAAGGGCTCACTTGAGCTCAGGAGTTTGAGGCTGCGGTGAGCTATGATTGCACCACTGCACCCCAGCGTGGGCAACAGAGTGAGATTCTCTTTCCAAAAAAGAAAAAGAAAGCAATTATAAGTAAAAATGTAATTACCTACAGAGCATCTAATTAAGGATTATTGAAAAACACATCTTGCCCCAAATCATCTCTTTCACTGGGGTGGTATTCTGCCTTAAATTGCCCCGTATTGATCCACTGACTTCTAGCTATTCCACCTTTTATAATCTGAATAGGAATCCGTAATTTGGTATTCCTTAGTGTATAAGGTACAATGGTTTTACTTTTTGTTAATTTCTCTGAGTGGTTATGAACATGGTGGCAAGTTATAAAATGTCAACAGTATCAGCATAGGTTCTTGGTTTATCACATTAAGTACAACAAGAAATTAAGAAAAAGATGTGTCAAGATCCTTGGCTCTAACTTATAAAGTAACCTACTTTCTACAAAGATTTTCACCAACCTATTTCTCCAGCGTCTAGTCTTTGTTTTCTTATTGGGCAAAGAGAAGTGCAGGATTTATGAGGCTGATGCCGAAGCAAATTCAAATATAATGCCCACATTTCCGTTTTTGATGTTAGTTCAAAATACAAGAAAACTTAAGGGCAACTCTAACAGGAGGCCACATAAGATAGGCACTGCAATTTTCTACCATTCTCCTGTCTCTCTGCATTGAGATCAATCACTGATAGTAGAGAGGCCTCGTTTATGAAGAACACTTTAGAAATGAAACCTCGGAATGTTTATATGAAGTCAAATGATAAGTGAGACTAGCCTCTGGTTTCACTCTTTAAATTAAAACAGATAATTTGAGGAAGTTTGATAATACTTCATGATTTCTGAAAATGTACCTAATTACCATTTTTAATTTTTTTTTTTAAATATGCTTTATGGATGTTAGTTTTGCATTGCATGCCTTCATTTAATAAAATTTTATTTTTAATTAAAAGATAAAGGCAAAAAGAGGTTTTTTACATAAACATGACTATGACTGGAATGTGGATACTTTATATATGAACTAACATAAATAAGGTGCTTCTTGTCACTTGCTGGCCTCCCTGTATTATTTACCTAAAGCCAAACGTCATCTGAAATTACAGCCCACCAATACTACCTGCTTCAACTACCACTGTCATTTCTTGAGCACTACTATATACTAGCACTTCAGTAAGTGCTCGTATTGTCTTATTTAATACTTAGAACTATCTATGATGAGCATATTATCACTATACTGAGAAAACTAGAATTCAGTAGAGCTAATACAAATGCTCAAAGTCATTTAAAGAGCAAGATTGTGGAAGAGGACTCTCCAGTATGCATTTTGTCCCCACTCAAAAAAAGCCACATCAGCTTGAACAACTACTATCCACACAGGAAAATACCTTCACAAGAAGTGTGAGATTACAGCACTTGGATGTAGCACAGAAATAAGAGAAGATGCATAGAGAAGTATAGGAAGAACACTTTCAACATTATCCTTGTTACCCTCCCCAAACTCCAAGTGGCACAGCTCAGAGAGAAGATACTCTCTGCTTGGGGATGGAGAGGAAATTGAGCACCAGGCTCTGCCTCATATCCCAACACTGGGCCTATGCCACACCCCAGACTTCAGACTGGTATCCACAGAGCCTCCAAGCCTGCCCCACCACCAGAACTGATCTCAATCCCCCTGGCTTTGGACTCACCCCTATGCCAGGCCAACTCTTACAGACTTAGATTCCAAGCTCTTTCTCATGACCAGGTTGGCTCCACTGGACTATCCCAACACCTGGGGTGAGGAGGAAGTGACTAAAGTCATTGCCTAAGATGCGTGAAAGAGAATGGATATAAACTTAAGTATATCTCTAAAGACAGTGCTCTGAACCATTACATAGTTTCTTCTCATGCACTTTACTTGTGGCTTTCACTTTATAATTGCTACATCTAAGTCATAAATTTATAAAGCATAAAGATGACATGGGGATTTCTATTTATGCTCAGCAGATAAAGAAAATGAGGGTCAGAGGACTCAAGTAGCAAACCCAGAAGTATACAATGTGAGAATATTAGGGAAACCATTGCAAGCAACTTCTCCTGATCCCAAGTCCAGGGCTTTCTCATTTGCTCTACCACTCCAGTATACCATGTCCTCTGGTATACAATGCACCCCTCTAAATAAAAGCATCATTCCAATGGAGTTTTCCATTCCCATCTACTTTCCATCCCTGATTGAAGCCAAAATGCCATTGGTCAAAAAATTTCACAAAATACTGTAACAAATGTGGTGTCGGAAGGACCTATTCTTTGTTCTCAAGTTACACAGGTAAAGGAACACATTCAAGAAAATAAAAGTTAATGACTGTTATATTGGGTAAACACCAGAAAATGGTTGTAAAAGCACAGAGAAAAGGATAATTAGGTTTCCATCTGGCAAGAGGTGACATAAGGATTACTCCCACAGACTAAGTAAGTTCTCTTTAGGAAGAAAGAGTAAAGGGAAATTGAGCAAAGGAAGAATCAGTAAGGTGTAAAATGTTCATAGGTGTAATATATGAATGAAACAATGAGTAGTACAATTTGCTAGGAAAGAGTACAGGAATTTGGAACAATCAAGAAAAAAATATGAAAGTATATATTAGAGAAACTAAATAATTTCTTTCTTGTTGTTACCTCAGTGGATGAAGGTTATAGAATATACAAATATCTCTCAGCTAAGAAAATATTCCACAGTGTTTCACAATTATAGTATGTTGAATTTGCATCAAAATTCAGCAGTTTTGTAAAAGAATGCAAAAATTAAAAGGCAGCTATTGCATTTTCACTTTTTATAATTTCATAAGGTTTGTGTTTAGTAATGAACTTGGTGAGTATAGCCCACAAGATTAAAAAATTTGGATTGCCAAGAATATTTTATACACAATAAATAAAATTACCACAGTGATAACAAATATGTTGTGTACTATTACCTGTTAATCAATCCATTAAGGCAAATAGGCAAATAGAGTATTGAGAAAAGGGAAAATAAAGGGACAGGCATTAGGAAAAATGTGTGGTTTAATGGAGGCAAAAGAATGAGAATGGAAAAAAAATCAGTAATTAGGCATGACCTGGCCCACTAAGGCAGAACTACTATGAAACATTGGCATGTAATATAACTCGTGTTTTCCAGGTCTAGTTTAAGATATTGATCCCCATATGAATGTGAAAATGGGCATTAATTTCCACCGTGCAGACAGGAAGTGCCAGTAAAAGTACAAATGGTAACATATTCCATTTAAATTAAATGAACTCTCACTTTTTAAAAAATTCTTCACAAAATTAAATAGAACATTTTAAAAATCTTAGTTCATCTACTACCACACTGTCTCCTACTGCAGGCATTACTTGTTATCAGGGAAGTGGGGTGTGTGTGTGCATGTGTGCAAAGTCTATTGCATCCAGTTAGCAGTGCTATTTAAATTCAGAAGTATCACACATAATTTAATAATTTACAGTCCATGTGGAAGACTGTATCATGTATTATTTATGGTAGTAAATGCTCAGGGCCACAACAATACAGGCTATATTTCTCAAGCTCACATTATTGCCTTTTAGGTCACTTCAGAATAAAAAGTTCTTAAGTTGCCACTTAGGAAAGTCACTATTTATACCAGCCATCAGAAGAAACATCACTGATTAATTGCAATGTCTGGAATGAGATCAATAACACAACTAGCAGGGTCGGGGGCAGAGGGGAGACAGCCAATTATCTCACTAGCAATACTCTTGAGTCATTCACCTTGTCTTTAAGCAGGGCTGATCCTGAGTCCCTAAGAAAAGAAGTCATCTGTCTAGAGGCCAAGAAGCCACCCTTCCCCCTGCAAAAAAAAAAAAAAAAAAAAAAAATCATCTAGTTCACTGAAGCCTGTGAGGGAGGTTCTACAATCACATCTTCATTTGTTGGTGTAAGCAACATAACGAGTGTGGGGTAACAGAGAGATACCACCCTCCACTTTAGGATGGAGTTGCTTATTCTCCAAGATTCTGGAGATGTTGGCAGCATAAAAATGTCAGCCAAGTCCCTTTCTGGTAACCGTACTCTATAAATGAAAGCTGACTTGGTGAGGGTTACACCATGTTTATGAGAAGCAGCCTACATCCACTGATGGATGTAGGAATTAAAAGGTTTGCCTCCCTTGCTTTAAGTAAAGAATTTTGTAAGAGTGTTCCACTCCAGAATTCCCCACAGAACTATTTTGAAGGATTTGTGGTGACTTCATCACAGTTCAACATCCTTCTGCTCTGTCCTACTTCTTTCATTCTCCTACTGTTGTTGATCCCAGAAGCATTCCTTACTTAATCTTTTTTTTTTTTCCCACAAATCTCAGCTTCAGAATTTTCTTAGAGAAATTTACCTTAGACAGGTGATGCCAAAAATTACTGAGAAAGCCTACTTGAAAGCACAAATTTGGAACTAGATTAACCACCATACTGTAAGCAAAAAAAAAAAAAACTCCATCACTGGTAGAATGTGTAACACTGTTAGTGCCTTGCATGCTCTGGCAGTGTAATCATTAAGGTTTCCATTGCACGAAAGTAATACTGGGCATATACACTAATGGGGGCATATTTCAGGTGTTTAAGAAATTCTGGGGAAGTAATTGTCATTAGGAAAGTGGAGTTGAATGGTTCTTACTAGGACTTATGATGTACTCGATAAAGAAAAGGCTAAGGGTAGTTAGTCACCAATTAAAAGCTAAGAGTGAAAACTAGAGGGCCTCCTTGGTTGCTTCTACTGAAATTCTCTTTTACTGCAGTTGGTGAGCAGACAAAACACAGAATCAAGCCCAGGATTTAAGAACAATAGTAGCAGCAAAACTATCAAGAGGGTTTAATTCTCAAACTTGGAATGAATGTCTACCTTACTAAAACCAGGGTCCTGATTACGTAAAAGTGGGACTCAGAGGCATATTATAGGGTTATCTGGGTAAATTCAATTCAAACTATTGAATATTTAGATACTTGTGAAGACTCTAGGCCATATTAAAGGCCCACTACTCTCTGTTAATTGCTAGAGTGCCTTTCTTGCTTGAAATCAATGTACAGGTTGCTGTCTTGCAAGAAACTATAAACCCCCGTTAGAATTTACCTACACTAACACCCTTCAGTCTGCAAGTTCAATAACTGAAACTAAATTACAAGATAACCAAGCTGGAAAGTGCAGGGTGTACCATAAGTAGGAGATTATACTTAGAATTTGCTGCTGGGCTCAGCCAACATTTACTGTTAAAATTAAGGTTAGATACCGAGGAGACTGGATTACCGGGAGAAGATAAGAGAATACAAAATTTAAAGAAGAAGAGTCTGTGGATATGAGAGTGCTCTCTCATAATACAGATTTAACATCTTGGCAATGTGCTAGGAAATGAAATTGACATACTATTTTTGGAAGTTTGAGAAAGGTGATACCCAAACAAAGTGAAATTGAAATGACAAAACTGATATGGCATAAAATGGAAAAAATGGACATAGGAATGCTGGTATGGATAAACAACATAAGACTGGGAAACTCACCAGTTGAGTATATCCCATGGGAGGGACTAGAGAATACTCATTTTACCCCAATGCTGATAAAAAGTACACATTCATTTCTGAGAATCTCAGTGGCCATCTTCCACATTCCCATACTGATGGTAAGAAATGCTACTAAAATATTTGGAGCATAATTGGCAATAAAGATGATTGTGAAAAACAGGAAACAAGTGGTAGATAGAAGGCTGACTGATCATAATAGGATTATTTGAGAGGTAACTAAGGAAGATTTGACATAATCTGATAAATATTTGAGAGGCCTATAAAGATTCTTAAAAATACCTGAAGTCCCTAGAAAGTAGTTCTCAACCAGGAAAAAGTTTTCTAAATTGGACAATGTCTAGCAATATGGTTGGCTGTCAATTTGGCAGAATGATGCTGCTGGCATCAGAATGGTAGAGGCCAAAGTTGCTGCTAAGCATCACAAAATACACAGAGTAGCCCCCACAATAAAGAAATATGCAAACAATAATATTCACGTATCTGAGGTTAAGAAACCCTGAGGTAGGGATGAAGTGGATAGAATCAAAGAAGTCAAATATAGTTATTCATGAGCTAAAGGCAACCATACACAAACAAGTCAGAATTTCTGAATTAATTTCTGTTTATGGACAGTTTTTCAGATCCAGTACCAATTGACTACAGTAGACAATGAGTATTTTGGGGGAATGATGTTACAATAATTCCCATAGTACTTCCCCAAATGGATCTACTGCTGATATGATTTGACTGTGTCTCCACCCAAATCTCACCTTGAATTGTCATAACCCCCATGTTTCAAGGGTGGGACCAGGTGGAGATAATTGAATCACGGGTACAGTTTCCCTCATACTGTTCTTGAGGCAGTGAATAAGACTCATGAGCTCTGATGGTTTTGTAAATGGGAGTTTCCCTGCCCAAGCTCTCTTGCTTGCTGCCATATAAGATGTGACTTTGCTTTTCATTTGCCTTCTGCCATGATTGTGAGGCCTCCCCAGCCATGTGGAACTGTGAGCCCATTAAACCTCTCTCCTTTATAAACTACCCAGTCTTGGGTGTATCCTTATGAGCAGCATTGAGAACAGAATAATCCAATTGTCACTTACTTAGGGAAGGACATATTTGGAAACAGAAATACACAAATATTTTGAGGATAACTGGACACAGAAATTGGACTGATACTCTATTCAGGGTCCAAAATTATCATTGGACTCCCTAATGGGAATAACGTAAGGGAACAGGTAATAAACAAAGTTCTGATGCATGCCGAAGCCTCAGTGTGTCTGCTCTATCCACAAACTTAACCGGCAGTTATTTTTCCATGTACACAAAAGCATATTGAAAATGAACTATAAAAAACTTGGTGGAACTCAAAAATTGGTCACTGTCCCGTATAAGAGCTGCTGTAGAAATGGAAGCTGTGTAACGGCCTCTCTTCATTGCCAGTCAGACAGTAAATCACAAGCAATGTTCTATCCTGGAGGGAATAGTGGAAATTATATCTACCTGTAAAGCATAAGGGAAGCTTCTGGCCAAGATGATGTAGGAGAAACTTTCCTTGTGAAGCAAACACAAAATGGGGGGGGGGGAATGATATGAAACAACAATCTTCAAAACAAGATATATCAAGAAACAAAGAAAAGTCTTCCGTGAGATATGGAAAATAAAAGAGAGAGCCCTAAAATTGTCCAAATGCATTGTCTTAAGAGAGTTTCCAGGACACAGCACAAGAAAACAGAATCTAAAAAGAGTCTTGCAGACTCTGAGTTGAGAATATGGAAGTGGAATCCAGGGAGACCAAGGAGGATAGACTTTGTAACAGAAAGGAAGAGGAGCATGGAGAGGTTAGTCTAGTGATATTCAGAGAGAGAAGTCCATAGACCTGCAGAGGGTCCTTCTTGAGTATTTGGCAGAATAATGATCAACACGAGGCAGAATTGTGGAGGATGCGCAGAAGCAGAGGCTAGAGAGGCAAGTTTGCCATGAGTGGTGCCAGCAAATCTTGAGGAAGGAGAAGAAGAGGAGTGAAACCCCTGAAGAAACAATATAGAAACTGAAAGAGATAGAGGAGATAGTAATCAAGAAACAGGAGTTTCTGGAGCAGATGATTCAACATGAATCGTTTATTAGCAGCATTGAGAACAGACTATCAGAGAACCATAGTTTCAAGAATAAGAAAGCTGCTCTGTGGGCTTTACAGAGGAAGGAAAGATTGGGACAGCAGCTGGCACAAACTGATGGAACATTATCCCCTCTGGAGTTTCAGCATGAAGCCGTTGAGAATGCCACTACCAATGCAAACATGTTTCGTACCTTGTAGTTAGCTGCCCGAGGCATAAAGAAGGCCTCCCAGGACCTGGACACTGGCAAGGTAGATGAACAGATGGATGACATCACAGACTAGCAGGAGGTGGCCCAGCAGATCTCAGATGCATTTCTTGACCTGTGGGTTTTGGAGAAGATGTGGGTGATTGTGAACTGTTGGAGGAACTAGAGAAGCTGGAGGAAGAATTGACCCAACAATTGTTAAATATGGGGCAACAAGGAGGAAGTGAACCCCAGTCAAATGGCTAGCATATCCACTACACTATCTGCCTTCCTGGGAGGGTCAGCTCCCGCAAAGCAGATGAAGACAAAGAAGCACTAAAGCAGTGGCTGTGTGGGAATCCTGATAAGTCTGGGCTGGTGGTGTTGTTCCCCTGTCCCTAAGTGCCAAGTGCTGAACAAAAGGAGCATAACTTTTGGAGGAAATCCTGCTAAGGCTAGTAGTATGACCTTCCCTGAGAAAAGAGTCTGTTGCCTTTTCAGCCCTGGCTCAATTCTGAAGAAGAAACTTGCTGTAGGAGGAGCACCCGAGGTCCCTTCTATTTGAAAGCAGTTGCAATATAAACATACGCATAAAAGAAAATACCTGAGACCTTGGAAAGAGCCACCAGGAAAGATAGAGGGAACAGTATCCAATACTCACATATCGTGCCCATCACCCAGAACTGCAAACTTTATAATCCTTGGGATACTGAATAAACTAATCAGAAGCTTTCTGTCTAAGTAGTAACACAGCTAGTAATGGATTTTAAAAAGTAAACTCAAAAGGATCAAATGTCTTCCAAATAACTATATCCAAAACCAAACCACAATAATATATATAGGAATATAAAAATATCCATCACCCAAAGACATAAAATTTCAAATTTCTGATATTAAAAGAATGCTAGGCATGCAAAAAGATAGAAAAATATGATACACAAGAAGTAAAAAATTATTATATCAACATCAACCTACAACAGACACAATTGTTCAAATTGGCAGACACTACAAAAGGTAAAATGCATACCTAGAGGAAGACCTTGTGAACTCACTCCTCCCTATCCCTATCTTTAAAAAGAGGGGAAAAAAATAGAAGTATGTCTAGGACAGTTTCACCTAGATATTAAGGGAGGTACTAGATGTACTAGTTGTCCTGATTGAATCTTTTCATGGTCTCATATATCTATCCTCATAGAAAGAGGCCAGATCCAATATTTCACTTCAGACTTTGTAGGGGTAAAGGGAAACATTTTTTACTTTCTGAAGGTTTGCTAACAAAAGATCAATAGAAAGGTATACAAAGTTTATTAATGTGCACCCATATGCATAGGGGGGTCATACAAAATATTAACTCAAAGAGGAACCAGATATTTGATGTTTAAATATTCTCCTCGTAGGAGAGAAATCCATAAAACTGGGAGGTGGAAGGCAGATTTCATGGTGAGGGGTAGAGTTGCACAAAAACAAAGCTTGTCTTATTATACAGAGTTCCTCAGGTAATCGTTTGGAGCTTCCCTTAGAATAGATGAAAAGTCTTTCTGGCATAGCGATGACTCCCAGTCTCTTTTCTTCTACGGCTGATCTTTCCTGATTATTCAATAAGATCCTTAGGGAAGGGATTTAAGGCAATTGCATTTATTTTGGAAAGAATCTTTCTTGATCAGATAAGAAAATTTCCAGAGAGAGTCCCTCTCTATCAGGAGAATGAGACAAGTCTGTAGGACCTTGATTCTGAGACAGTTTCCAAGGCCTCTTAGCATGTCAAAATGCCAGTTATGAGGATATCACTTTCTGAGCCCAAACTGCTTAAATGTAGAAGCGGGACAATCAAATTTATTGGTCTGCTTTGGGTTTTGTCCGCTGATGAATAACTAGTCTAGGAATACAATCTCACTCTATCATTCTTCCCAAATTATTAGCCATTGTAGTCCATATACTTAGCCTGGAATATCTGATGGCAGATTATGTATTTGTAACTATTTTAGACATTTTTAACTCCGCTGTCCAAATACACACTAATTATAACACAACTTTGTCTAATTCTATATATTTATGTATATGTGTGTGTGTATATCTATATCTCCCACATTACTGTTAGAGTCTGCTTATTAGAACCTTCTACACGTTCTTGAAATAGAGTGAAATTTGTTTCTTTGTCTAACCTAGAGCTATTAGTGGCTAGCCAGGGTAACACTGGAGGTGGTTTTCATTGGGTATTTTATACTTAAAATTCTTCATAGTTACTGTGGTCTCTGGGTTTTAACACATACCTAAATAAGAACACAGTTCTCAAAAAGAAAAGGAACATAAATATAGAAAAAAAATGATAAATAATTTTCTGTATTTGGAATCAGCTAAATGACACATTTTGCATCTCTGCATTTAGACGTTTTCAGATACCATTAGATTATAGCAGTCTAAAAATGGGAAGCAACTTGCTCAGAAGAAACGTGAGGTTCTGAAGACATAAAATACAAACAAAAAAGTCATTCTATTGTAGAGTTAAAGAAGTCAAAATTTAACACTTTCCTTCTTCAGGTTAGAAAATAATTAAAATGACCAATTGAAAGTAATGCACCCAGCCAACACAGGCTGGAAGTCATCAGTCATTTTCTCAGTCTAGCTAAACTTTATCCTTACCTGTATAGCTAAACTTTATCCTTACCTTTATCCTTACCTGAGAATAAGGTATCCTTACTCCCAGCCTTTATTTATTGTATGGACCCTGTAGTGCTTTTCCTCTTTTCAATTAATTATTTTATAATTTCACCAAACTTAAATTCCATTTGAATTTTTACCTCTTCCAATGAGTCATTCACCATCATTTCATCCCAGTACCATAGTGACTGCTTGTTTCTCTGAATTCCTCTTGGTAGAATTAGGCAATTAACTACTCTCTAGCTGTAACATCTAGCTACATTTATCTCCACGTCTAAGGAGAACTCTTTATCTCGAATTCCTTCCTTAACCTCTCATAGCTAATATTCTCCAAAATTAAAATTTTAAATGTCAACAAAGGTTACTGATTCATTGATACAATTTTTTTGGATCTCTTTGTCATTTGTACCCATTTTTAATTTTTAAATTTTCTGCTTCTTTTCCTCTACCTGTAATTATTCAAGGCTCTTCTTCCTTTGGCTGTACCTAAAATGAACATACTCTTGAATAAACCATGCACAAAAAATGGGGATAGTTTATTACTGCAGCATAATTCAGCTTTCCTGACTGGTACAGTAGTTGTGAACATCTCATTCAGTAATGAAGAACATAGGAGTTGACATCTATTGGAGAGACTACAGGGGGGATCTCTAATACCTGCTATTGGAAGAAAAAGCGTAAATCAATTTTTAAACTAACTCTATTTGATTACAAAGTGCACTGGAGTGTAGATGATGTAAGATTGGCTTAAGCAGATCTTTCTCAATTATTGGAAAAACAGTTCCTGCCAATGCTCGGCTTTTAAGATATCTTAATATCAAGGGGCCTAAGCAAATTTGTCATCCACTTCATTAACAAATGAGATGACAATGCCTTTCATCTGCTATGTAGTGACCAAGAAATCTTAAGTATCAATATCCAATAGTATCTTCTCAATTTCACTGACCATTCTTGGCAGAGTGGAATGGGGATGAAATTGCCTGTACACTTTTAAAGGTAAAAGTATAAACAATATTTCCTGGAGAGTAGAAATATGAGAGAAACTAAGGGAAATGTTGTCACACTTTGAAACTTCAAAGCACAGGATAAGTCTATTCTTTCACGTAACTTTCATCTTTAGAATTTGAGATAATCAAAGGCAATATCAAAGGAATGCTATGGTTTATGTACCAGATTTACCACCTCAGAAGCTATAAAACATCTTTAAGAGGTAGGTAAGATTTTTGTTTAATGTTTAATTATTTATTGATGCATTGTAATGTAGAAGTTAAGACTTGGGGTTCTGATATCAGACAACCTAGGTTTTAATCTCTGTTTCACTATTTCTGTGCCTCTCTGAGCATGTTACTTGGCCAAAATTCATTTGTTTCCTTTGAAAAACTAGAATTTAAAAAGGTCCTATCCCACTGGGTTGGGATGGAGATTGCACAAGCACGTAAACTTATTGGCACACAAAAAATATGCAGGAATTACTTCTGATTATCTATAATTAGCTTACTCCTCCCTCCTTTGGTTTTTCCCTCAGGGGCATAAATTTAAAATCCTTAAGTAGAAACTGTCAATGTTTGAGGCTACTGAGAAAATTGGCAACTGAGGGGGTTGCCTTTAAGTCTACCCCTGGAATTTGTTTTACTCAGAGGCAGAGAGGAAACTGAAGATGTGATGGTATCTACTACATGAGAAGAAAGCAAGCTGAGTATATGTGCACAGAGATGAAACATAATTAAACATTAGGAGCCTATGTAAATCTGAAAAGGGTACTTGGTGTAGTATCTTTAGAAGTTCCAAGTGGTGCCCTATTGAGCATGTGCCTGTTTCTAGTCCTAGAATTGCAGTACCATGGGGAATGTGTAAATGCTTTAAAAGAACTAAAACTGATGCATGAAGTGATAACGGAAGCAAACTTGTCAAGCTATACTTGATTTTTCATATCAATTTATTTCATTTCAATGCTAGATTTTACTTCTTTTAATTAGCAAATGTCTCAAACCATACCTAATATTTAGGGTTAAATTGAGGTCTTCGTATTTTAAAAAATGTACATAGCTATCAAATCATGTGAACTATAGAGCACTCTAAAGCATTTTTGTCATTTATTTTTTCTATTATCAAACAAAACTTCAGCTTTGGTATGCAATATTTGCAAAAATAATGCTTGCATTTTTATGTTAATATACAGCTGGAAGAGAGTACATAGCAATTATATGATGACTAAAAGGCCCCAAAGCATAACAGTGATGTTTTGAACAATTTAATCCATTAAAAGCTCAGTTAAGCAAATAAAGAAAATACTTTTAACATATGGTTGCAGCAAAGGAAAGACTGGTAAACATTTTAGTATAATGGAATATTTTTGAGTAATTTCACCTCTTAAACCAATGTTTTCCAAAAATGGAATGAGAGACATTTAAATCTTCAGAATTCTCATAATTATTAACATTTCATCTAATTTCCATCATATAGTTTTTAAAGTTTTCTACAGTCTTACTTCCTCTGACCTTTATATTCATATGATCTTCCACTCTCTGAAGGAGGCTATAAAGGCCGATCTGTCATTATCTTCCAAGTTCAGCAGCCTCATCTTTACTTTCCCATGCGATATGGTTTGGACATGTGTCCCCTCCAAATCTCACGTTGAAATGTGATTCCCAGTATTGGAGGTGGGGCCTGGTCTGAGACGTTTGGATCATGGGGATGGGTTCCTCATGAATACCTTGGTGCTGTGCTCACTATAGTGAGCGAGTTCTCATGAGATCTGGTTGTATAAAAGCATACGTCACGTCCCCCTTCTCTCTCTTACTCCCACACTCATCATGTGTTATGCGTGCACTCCCTTTGCCTTCTGCCATGGTGGTAAGCTTCCTGAGGTTGCATCAGAAGCCAAGCAGATGCCAACACCAAGCTTTCTGTACAGCGTGCAGAACTGTGAGCCAATTAAACGTCTTTTCTTTATAAATTATCTAGCCAGGTATTTATAGTGATGCAAAGATTGCCTAAGACATCATCTTTCTTTCAGAATTGCCCATGGGATACTCACTGTCTCTTCAAACCCACCTTTTCCTTCCTTGATGTCCAGCTCCACACTTTCTTGTTACTAATGCGTATTTATTAACTTTTGTGTTTCACATACCACCCTAAATACTGAAGCATCACAAAGTCATTGATACTAATCTGCTCACAATCTAGTGGGAGAACATTTTTAAATGAACAATTGAAATAAATTATGATAAGAAGTATATATTAATCACAGCATTTGTATAAAGAAAAGGGTGATTACTAAACAGAGGTCAAAGTCTGTTGAAGTTATTGAAGTGAAAGCTTGACTGCGTGAGTCATATGCAGTGATTGTGTGGATGGTGGACTATGATTCCCCAGACAGGGGAAGGGAATCTTAGGAAGAGGGATGAAGCTGTGTAAAACCATGAAGGATTGAAACAAATTGGCTATCACATGTAGGAATCGTGTGACATAATGATAATAGATAATGTATTAATTGGTATCCATTCAAAAACAATTCACTGAGGATTTCACCATAGTAACAGTATGAAAAAGGAAACTTATTAGGAGGCATTGTTACGAGGTAAGTTGGGGTCAGATCCTGAAGGACTGTGCCATATACTGACATAATAGAGTGCTCAGATTGTATCCTGTTCTTGGTGAGGTACCAATTTGAGGAGTAATTGTTTTAGGTATATCACTATGCCATTCCATAACAGATGTTAAATGATGCGATAAATAGTTGTTCTACCCAATGAATTAAATAACGCCTCTGACCTACTCTCTCACCGGTAATGCCACTCCCCACCCTTGCTACGTGCCAGATCATTCTAGCAACACACCATCTTGGATGAAGGTTACAATCTGGATTCTCTAGTTACTGTGAACTTTAGAAGAAAAACACCATTTTCATCTACTGTTCTAAGAGCTTCAGTACAACCCACCAATTGCTTTTTGTTTTTTTCTGACTCTTCATAATTGCTATTTTAAAACTTGAATATTCTCTAACAGTCTCTTACTCAAGCACATTCTCTCATTCTCAGAAGACAGAAGTCAACCTTCCTTTCATTTCTTGTAGCGGTGTTGGAGCTTCCCTGAATAATTCCTCTGAACACCCCCTCTCTCCTACCAAGATTAAACTTCATTCTATATTCATAACTATCTTTCCCGTCTTTTCTCAAAGTTCAGAGAAAAGATGTGAGGAAATTCTACCTACTTCTCGTTTGTGATGAAAACATGTTCACTTGTGTCCTTAACTCCTTTCCCCCACTTCCTCTTGGACTTTTCTCTTATGCTTACTTAAGCTGTTTCCTGTATCATGTTGACAACAAATATACATCTCCTTTCTATTCCCTAATACAATGAAGATATTGCATACAATATATGCTCAGTTACACAGCCAATTTAGGACATCTAAAATGATTCCTAAATAATTCTCTATCATGCATCTTCAATCATTTACTAAGTTCAGTAAATGCTATTTCTTTAATAATGCTCTAAAACATCACATCTTAACCCTTCCCAGTATCTCTACTTATTTGAGACAATTATCACTTTTCCATCAAATTATTACAAAACTCTACAAACTGTTCTTTCTGTCGTTGGTTTGGACCATTTCTTTATCTTAACCTCCAGCAATCTCTTAAAAATTAGAACTCTCTGATGGAGAGTTGGGCAGAGATGACTCATCAGTCCTTTTTACCCAAATGCTCTGAGGCCAAAGTTGAAGAGATGGAAGAGATGGAAGTGAAACTTGAATAAAAAGTGTACATTTTGTTTTGTTTTGTTCACAAATTGCCTTCTTTTAGTGACCTAAAACTTTCTAAACATCTTATATATGATCATCCCAAACCACTTAAATTATTAATATTTGGGGGAGGAGTATTATTTTTGTTCATTTTTTGTTTTAAATAAGTGAATGAACAAAAGAAAAACTAAAAGTGGCTCTTATGAATTTGGGCCTTAAAAAATAATTAAATTATTTTGAAATGTGTCTGAAATAGTAGCCAGTTTTTACCTGTGAAAAAGAGTTTCAGTGTTTTTTATTCTTGTTTGGTTAATTTTATAATTCTTATGATGCAATGGTTTGTAGGACTATTGCAGATATTTACAAATGAGCATGTACTTGTTTAGTTGTAGATCATACCCCAAGTCTTACAGCTGACAGAATTTTGCAGAAAGCAGCAAGTGTTGTACTTTCTTAAAAAATACTAAAAATGATCAAAATGAGATTTGTAGCCAAAGGGTGGAAAGTACAAAGGACAAGACAAAATGGGCCCAGTATGCCAAAGGGATGAAAAAAGATAACGGTCAGTGTGAATTTACTTGACATTCTTTTGCTAAGTTCTGCAACTAACGAGGGAAGTTAACAGCCAAGCTAGTAATCTCTTTTCCTGGTACAAATGCAAAAAAACCCAAATAAAGTTGCAGATCTAGGCATTTTACTAATCATTTTTTTTAGCTCATTATTTTTGGTGAATTTTAAATAGTGTGTCAAAATAAATGAAATGGGGGCACTGAAATAAAATCATGAAAGCAAAACTTTTAATTTTAAAATAGATTACTGAGGACATTCCAAAAATGAATTAAAATTATATGTGAGCCTGAATTTTTCTCCTTGCTTATTTCCCCCTTCTCTTCTCTCCTGTTCCTTCACAGGCCTCTTCACCAGCTGAGGTCTTTCATTATTCATTATGTCCTATATATATATTTCTGAAACTAATTATCCATAAGTATTTATCTGATTATTTCTAAAAGGAAAAGTAAAATTTCCCTCTGCAAACTCTTCTATTCCACCCTTCATAGGAGTTACAGTTCTATGTGTATATTTGGTGTGTTCCATATTCTTTCTATGCGTTATTACATATATACATTTATAATTTTTAAGCCACACACTAGTTCCCAATTAGCTTTGTTTTCTTAATTTAAAAGAGTTAATTAATAAAAATGAATAATTAGTTGTGGCATATTCTCACAATAAAATATAATACATTGAATTTTATTGTGAGGCCGTATTATATTTAAATGAATTGCTTATTTTCTGATTACACTTTTCAGTTGTTTCTAGTTAATTCTTTTTTTTTTTTTTTTTTTTTTTTTTTTTTTGAGACGGAGTCTCGCTCTGCCGCCCAGGCTGGAGTGCAGTGGCCGGATCTCAGCTCACTGCAAGCTCCGCCTCCCGGGTTCACACCATTCTCCTGCCTCAGCCTCCCGAGTAGTTGGGACTACAGGCGCCCGCCACCGCGCCCGGCTAGTTTTTTGTATTTTTTAGTAGAGACGGGGTTTCACCGTGTTAGCCAGGATGGTCTCGATCTCCTGACCTCGTGATCCGCCCGTCTCGGCCTCCCAAAGTGCTGGGATTACAGGCTTGAGCCACCGCGCCCGGCCTCTAGTTAATTCTTAATATAAATCCTATTTTAATCTTTATATATATTTAAGACAAATTTTAATAGGTGAAATTGTAGTGTTAAAAAGGGCATATGCATTTAAAATATTGATAAACATTCACAAATTGCCCCCCAAAAATTAAAAAATGTATTATTTTATTCCCATTGTATGGAAGTGGCTATTTTTCTTTCTTTTTTTTTTTTTTTTTTTGTTATACTTTCAGTTCTAGGGTACATGTGCGCAACGTGCAAGTTTGTTACATATGTATACTTGTGCCACGTTAGTGTGCTGCACCCATCAACTCATCTGCACCCATCAACTCATCATTTACATCAGGTATAACTCTCAATGCCATCCCTCCCCCCTCCCACCTCCCCATAATAGGTGTGTGACATTCTCGTTCCAGAGTCCAAGTTATCTCTTTGTTCAGTTCCCACCTATGAGTGAGAACATGCGGTGTTTGGTTTTCTGTTCTTGCGATAGTTTGCTGAGAATGATGGTTTCCAGCTGCATCCATGTCCCTACAAAGGACACGAACTCATCCTTTTTTATGGCTGCATAGTATTCCATGGTGTATATGTGCCACATTTTCTTAATCCAGTCTGTCTCTGATGGACATCTGGGTTGATTCCAAGTCTTTGCTATTGTGAATAGTGCCACAATAAACATACGTGTGCATGTGTCTTTATAGCAGCATGATTTATAATCCTTTGGGTATATACCTAGTAATGGGATGGCTGGGTCATATGGTATTTCTAGTTCTAGATCCTTGAGGAATCGCCATACTGTTTTCCACAATGGTTGAACCAGTTTACAATCCCACCAACAGTGTAAAAGTGTTCCTATTTCTCCACATCCCCTCCAGCACTTGTTGTTTCCTGACTTTTTAATGATTGCCATTCTAACTGGTGTGAGATGGTATCACATTGTCATTTTCATTTGCATTTCTCTGATGGCCAGTAATGACAAGCATTTTTTCATGTGTCTGTTGGCTGTATGCATGTTTTCTTTTGAGAAATGTCTGTTCATATACTTTGCCCACTTTTTGATGGGGTTGTTTGTTTTTTTTCTTGTAAATTTGTTTGAGTTCTTTGTAGGTTCTGGATATTAGTCCTTTGTCAGATGAGTAGATTGCAAAAATTTTCTCCCATTCTGTAGGTTGCCTGTTCACTCTGATGATAGTTTCTTTTGCTGTGCAGAAGCTCAGGGATGGGGGAGGGATGGCATTGGGAGTTATTCCTGATGTAAATGACAAGTTGATGGGTGCTGACGACTTGATGGGTGCAGCACACCAACATGGCACATGTATACATATGTAACAAACCTGCACGTTGTGCACATGTACCCTAGCACTTAAAGCATAATAATAAAATATAAAAAAAGAAAAAAAAAGAAAGTCATTCACCTGTGAATCAATATGGGTATGTTGCAGAAGGTGGAGTCTTGTCCTTAGATAACTGCCTCAAATTCTTCAAAGATGTTTTATAGGTGTGGATTTTCCATCCTTTAATGAGACATAATTAATGGTTTAATGACAAACAAAAATTTTATATTTATGTCTTCTGTATATTCAGTTAATTTACTGATAGATATCTGTTTTTTTTTTCTTTTTTATAATTGATTAGGCTACCTAATGGTTGATCAATTTTGTGAATGTAAAATATCAACTACTGCATTAGATTACCAGTTAACCTTTTGCTTCTTAACTAAGTCCTTGATATCTCTTGGAGACTTCATTCCTTTGCTTTGGTTTATTTTTATTTTCATCATCTTTAGTTTTTAAAAATAATATTTGTATGGTAATCAAAATTGACGTCTGGTGGGATAAATGCAGATTTTTAAGGAGAGAATAAAAAAAGCAAAAGTTGAACATGAATTAAAGTTACTTTAATGGTAAAGGGTATGGAAATTTATGGAGATGATTTTCTAGGGAAGAAACCACATAGAACAAACCTTCAGTAGAGATAAAGACACCCTACGAACTCCAGAGTTCATTACAGAGACACACATGTGCTGACACGAAAAACAGGGTAAGGACTGTCCTCAGTGCCATAGCCTTTCTACTGTTAGCTCAAATGTGTTTTCTATTCTTTTTTCCTTCCTGAACTAATTCCCTTCCCAGTCATTCTAGAGAATACGATTATTTGACTGTGTTCACTAGGTACAATGAACTATGAAATATTTCCAATGTGTGTTTTAAGACTTGGGAAATCAAACTTTCTACTTTCTATAACCAGCCAGTCTCTCAAAGACACAGGCTGATTAGATTCAATTCTGTAGTTAATTTCCTTGTCATTGATTCATTTTAATTGGAACATAAGCTGCATAGGTCTACATATCTCCGGCAAAAGAGCAGAAACACGTTTTAATTCCTATTATTGCAATAATTTATTAGGGAGTATGGGGTGTATGAATTAAACAAACAGGCATTTCATTTAAAAATTCAATAATTCATTTTTTTTAGCAAGGAGCAACCATGAATAATTTGGGTCAATATTATTTTTATCTGGTATATTTTATATTATTTGTTCATTTTGAGTATCATTATGAATTAATGGTTCCTTACAAACTTTACTGGTTCCAGTTAGCTATAAATATTATATTTAACATTTAAGTGGTCACTACTCAATCTTTCCATCAGGACAACTTCTTAATACTTTTTTAAAGCTATTGTAGGCATATTTGAAAGCATCCTTTATTTATAAAAACAAAATATTCTGGACTTCTTTGGAGATTTTCTGACCCAGTGTTGGAACTCATGGATGAAATTGCGTTTTGTTCAATGACAAAAGCCAGACTCAAAAATTAAATATTGTATTATTCCAGTCATGTAATGTTCTAGAAAGGCAAAACTAGGAATGGAAAATAGAGCAATGCTTGTTAGTTGTAGAGAAAGGATGGCTGACTATAAAAAGATACACAAGAGAATCTCTGTGGTAATGGAACAATTCTGTATGATACTGGAGTGCTGGATACATGACTTTATGCATTTATCAAAACCTATAAAATTGTACATTGCTAAGGATGAACATCAGTGTATTTAAAAAAAAACACCAGGTGCCTAGGATCCCAAAATAGAATGGAGACTATGACAAATGAATCTAACTGAATAAAAAACACAGCATAAACCTCACTGCATGGGGTGGAGATAAGGAGTTGAACTAATTAACACTGGAAAAGTGATGTTTAGACTGAAAACTGTTAGGTTTCCATTCTAAATTGAGTAGCCATGAGAATGTCTATCACCTGGTGTTTGGCTCCTTATACCATTATCCACTGAAAAGAACAAGGGCTCCTTGTAGAAATGGCTGATTTTAGGGAAGGGGCAGGTAATGCTCCAGATGAGCCTGGAGCAAGCTTTTAGTGCCAGAAAGCAAATAAGTGCTTACAAAGATGAAAAAACAACAGGGACATGCTTTTATAATTTGAAGTATCTTTGTTCCACTGTTTATTATATTCTAGATTTGGTGAATTGAGCACTCAGAATTTAATCTTTAATATTTCCACATTTTGACTTATCATTGTTTCCCTTGTAGTCCTTTTGTTTGTTTTTTGTAAATATTCAAGTGCTTCAAATTATCTTATATTCTGTTTATTGTAGTTTTGCTTAAAAGCTAAAATGACACCTTCCCTTTCTTCATTAGTTTATGATACTTTGAAAGGATGAGGTTTCTGCAGTATTACAATATGGTCTGGTATTTGAGTTCATTTTGTCAGTTTCTATCTGAACAATTTTAACAGTGAGTTCCCTTCTTTCTAGTTGTAACTCTTTATCACTGATCTGCTTATTTTTCTGGCAACTGTTTTCTTAGAATTTTTTTTTCTTCTCTAAATAGACTGAAAAGATGAGGGAGGTTTTAGTGTATCAAGTCCAAAATCACCACCCACTTTCAGATTCTAAGAAATTCTGGGCTTTTATAAAGTGAGAGGACAGCTACAGGTGGAGTGACAGAAAACAATATTTTGACTCTCTGTTCATGAGACCAAGTTTGAGCATGCCATGAAGTGATGACTGAGCAAACCCTTCGGTTTTCAGTATTGTAAACTGCTTTCGATTTTCCATATACTCTTGGGAGTTTTAGAAGTTTCCAAATGTCAAACGATATTTTAAAGGGAATGATGTCTTTATTTTACTTAAAGTAGAATCTTTCTGCCTTTTTTTAAAATCTATAGGAATTAACTTTCACTTTTTATTGTGATGTATTTCACATTCTACATGGTTTTAAATATTAAAAATCCCTAGGTCACATAACTCTTTAAGCCATTTGCCTTGTTGTGTGTGTTTGTGTGTGCACACAAGTACATGCTAGTAGCACTCGCCTCCATATGGATCTTCATTTAGTTTTTTAAAGTAATGTGCATACTGAAATACAGACTGTCTGCCTGCCCTCCTAAAATCTACATTCTTAAACTTTTTTCCCATTGCACTATCTCCCAAATGCAAAAAAGAGAAGAGAAAAAGGAAATATCTGCAGGACATAGGTTTTATAATTCTTGTCATTCTATTTTTTAAGCATGACTCTCTCAGGATGTTTTTGAGTTTCACTTTACCTCTCTTACTCAAAGTTAATCTTGAATTGTAGCAAGATTGGGCTCCTCAACTGTTTATTAACATGTTAATGCAGAATCATCACGAATCTTCCTTAGTAGTTCTAATCTGTAAACTTAGAGAAAATCCAATATAAGCTAGTATTAATGAGGTCCAAACTAAAGTGACATATTCCAGAAATGTACTTTCATCATAAAGGCTTTCTATCTCTTTTTTTTTTTTTTTTTTTTTTTTTGAGACAGAGTCTTGCTCTGTCGCCCAGGCTGGGGTGCAGTGGCCAGATCTCAGCTCACTGCAAGCTCCGCCTCCTGGGTTTACGCCATTCTCCTGCCTCAGCCTCCCGAGTAGCTGGGACTACAGGCGCCCGCCACCTCGCCCGGCTAGTTTTTTGTATTTTTTAGTAGAGACGGGGTTTCACCGTGTTAGCCAGGATGGTCTCGATCTCCTGACCTCGTGATCCGCCCGTCTCGGCCTCCCAAAGTGCTGGGATTACAGGCTTGAGCCACCGCGCCCGGCCTAAGGCTTTCTATCTCTAGTTTATAATTAAAATCTGAGAAGGCGGCTGCAAAAATAACTTTTTGAGTTTTTAAATCATAAGCAAGGAATTGTCTCCTTCCAGGAGAACTAAACTTTAAGGGATAATGTGGGTATGAGGCCAATAGATTGAAGGCCAGATGTGAGAAATATTTACAAATGGAATATAGAACTAAAGATTGAGCAATTTCTGAAGTGACAGTAGAGGCTTTCCATAGATTGCATGTGACCTTAGAAATAAATGGGAAGGCAGCATTACACTGAACCCCATATTTCCACAGCTGCTGAATGCTGAAACTGCAAAGCCACGTTAAACTTCTTTGCAAAACATTACTCACCTTGATCATGAATTCAGTGAAAAATTGTGCAGTGAAGAAACAAAGACTTATATCTTTTCACAACTCATCTGAAAAATAAAGCACCTTGGAGATTTCTGTCTGACACCTCACCAGCAAAAATAAATGCTTATAAAGGAAAAGATGCTGAGACTCTCTAAGAAACATTCATACACTGCTTTAGAAAATGGCCACAATTGCTTTTATTGAAATGATGATTCAGGGAAATCAGAATATAAATCTGAGTTATTTCTAGAATGTGTGAAAATGATTTCTACTATCCATCCACCAACCACTCACTTTCACAAGCAACCTATTACCAACTCTTCTAAATGCTTCTTATCATCCCTATTGTCATTACAGTACAAAGCACTGCCTTTCCTCCTAGGATTTCTGCAACATTCTTTAATTTGTCCCTCAGAGTCCAGGCTTATGACTCTCCAGGCTTATCTTGATAATGCAGTCAGAGTATAATAAATCTGACCCCTCAGCCTCCTACTCAAAACATTCCATTTTTTAATTATGAAGCTTAATTTACTTAGTGTGTCTTAGAAAGCCCTCCATGATCTTCCCCTGGTGTATATTCTTTTATCATTGTTAAGACCATTCATTCGACCTCCAGGTCTTTGCCTATCTTTGTCAAGTTCAATGTTGTCTACCAAATGTTTAGCACAATGCTGATTCCTAAATAATTATGAATAGGCAAATCTGGTCCAAATCCTGTTCAAAGCAGAGAGACTTCATATTCATATTAATAAAGATGAAAGATTTTACCTAGGAGGCAAGAAACGCACCTGGAGGCAATTAGTGATTTCTCTATAATCTAAGAACCTGATACTTAGGTCTGTAGCAAAGGAAAACTGACTCTATGACCCTGTTTTAAAAAGAAAATTATCTTGATATTGAAGTAAGACTTGAAGGATTAAAATTCTACAGTATGCATAATGTCACAACTGTGATAAGACATACTCTGATGAGAAAGTATGAGAAATTGTGGCTAAACAACTATGACATGGTGATGTATACAGAGAATAATTTGAAGAAATGTTAGAGCCACATTATCAAAGCTCATGAATGCCAGACTAGGAAGTATAGATTTTATGCTATAGTCAATCAATAGGAAGTTTTTAAACATGAAATTATGTAATGACATCTGTTACTTATAGGATAAATCAGGTAACACTATGGAAGACCCACTAGATTGGGAGATGTTTCAAAGGGATAAGAGTATAAATGAATGAAATGCATTCATTCAAACATACATCTTGATAAGACAAAATTGTGTAAGTTATGCTTTTGCCTTTGTGTCACTTTTGAGAGGTGGTATAGTGTAAACCTTAGAGTCTGAGAGTCCTGTATTCAGAATCTAGCTTTAGAGTATACCAGTTATTTAACCTCTTTACCTCTAGTTTTTCATCCACAATCTAAAGATAATAGTAATGATTTCATAAAGTTTTGTAAAAATCACAGAAAATAGTGTATGTTATCCTCCTAAACTGAAGTGACTGGTACAAAATAGATGCCTAATAGTTTATATCTATTGTAAGTATTAAGCTTAAGGACAATATTTTAAATAAATAATAATAATTATTATTTTTTTTGAGACAACGTCTCACTCTGTTGCCCAGGCTGGAGTACAGTGGCACAATCTCTGCCCACTGCAAACTCTGCCTCCCGAGTTCAAGTGATCCTCCTGGCTCAGCCTCTCGAGTAGCTGGGATTACAGGCGCCACCACCACTACCAGCTAATTTTTGTATCTTTAGTAGAGATGGGGATTCTCCATCTTTGCCAGGCTGGTCTTGAACTCCTAACCTCAAGTGATCTGCCTGCCTTTGGCCTCCTAAAGTGCTGGAATTACAGGCCTGAGCCACTGCACCCAGCTAATAATTAATTTCTAAAAATGGTTTGAGTTCCACATATAATCAACAAACTGCTGTTGGCCTGTTTAAATTGTTAATAACATGCCTATACTTTTTCCCCCCATAAATTCTTTAGTATTGCATGTCTGGATTCTTTTTGTTCCTCATGTTCTCTTCACCACAACAGCATTATATATTCTGTGGCAACAGTGCAGCAGAGAGAGAGAGTTTAAAACATTCTAATTTAAACTTAGAAGCGTAAATCTGTTTCTGCTTTGTTTTCAAGATGGAAATGTATCCTTGGTGTGGCATTGCCTCCCCGTGTGTCACTGTTCACCAGACCTGATGGTAGTAACTCCCTTGATGCCCAATACCAAATAGGCTACCATAGGACTGCACAAGAGCCCAGGTGAGGCGATAATGAAATTCTACACTATGGCAGTGGCTGTGAGATAGATTTAAACATTTATGGCGGTGTATCAATGGTCTCTGGTAACTTGCTGGATAGGAAAGATGAAGAGGCAGTAAGAAAGAAATTGATTCTCAAGCTTTTAACCTTTAGACTGGATGAATTTCAACATTATATAATAGAGAAGACATCTGTTCCCTATGTTCTCTCTCACTCTTTCTCTTGTCTCTTTTTTTGGATAGTTCTTTATGAGATGTCTCACTATCTCCTAATAGTGATTTCCTAAAGTTTTGTAAAAATGACAGAAAATAGTGTATGTTAGCCTCTGAAAGTCACTGGCACAAAATAGATGCCTAATAGTTGACAATTAGCAGGAGAATCCAGCATTTCTTTGAATTTTCTCTAAATAATATACTTCTGCATAAGCGTTACTGAGAAATGTAAGATTTAATGAAGAATAAGAAGAGATACTGGAGTACACACTCCTAATACAAATATTTTTAAAAAGAAAACTCCTTAAAAGCAAATATTCGGTTAAAATATAATTCATTATATCTTGTCCGTGATTCCTAACCCCATAGAATGTCCAGTCTTGCTGGAGGCTCTTTTCTGCATTCCCTCTAGATACTCTAATCACTTGATAATCGTGACATGGAGTAATATAGTTCTGCTTCCAGTTTGTTTCCGAACTCATCTATGAAAAAAAAATCACAAGATGTTCAGGATGAAGCCTTTCTTTCTGTGCCTTGTATACCACATTTTGCCTACTGGGTTCCCACATTCACTTGATACAGTTTATTAAAATATTACTCCACCAAGAATGAGTCACACCCCAAGAATAATTTGTTAGAAACTCTTTTTTTGAAACTCACTTAATAATATTAACTATGAGAGATAATATACATGAGTATAAAAACATGAGTATCAGTATTCATGGGAAATGGGATTGGTGTACATTCAATTTTAACCTAAGTTGGAAGCTTTTGTGACATTCAGGTGTAATGTCTAGTATATTGTTGGAAATAGGGTTTTTATAGTATGGCCAGAGATGGGTCAGCAGCAAATTAGAGACCGGAAGGACAGATAAGGGCGACAAGAGCAAAACTCTGTCCCAAAAACAACAACAACAACAGCAACAACAACGAGAAAAATAATGATCTGAGGTCAAGCACAGTTTATACCTGTAATCAGCACTTTTGGGAGGCCGAGGCTGGGGGATTGCTTGAGCTCAGGAGTTTGAAACTAGACTGGCCAACAATGCGAAACCCTATCTCTACCAAAAAAATAACAATCAATCAGAAAACTGACAAATGGTACGCAAACTCATCAAGTCATAAAATCTAAGGGTGCCTTGTAACTTTAAAGATTATCTACATCAATGTCAAATTCTTGTTTAAATATAGTCTATAAGCATTTCTACCAGAGAACCATTTTCTAGATCTGAAATAACTTTCCATCTTTGCTCTAAGTAAACAAAGTTTCCTGAAGACTGACCTGAAAATGGCAGTGCAACATGGTGGGAAATCTTAATAAGCAAAAGATTCCTAATTGCTCTATTGCTGTAAAGCTCTGCTGCAGGCAAGAATTATTTAAAGTGGGCTGCCTGCTGGCTGTGTCTCCAGCCTCACCCTGAAGTCTGACTCCTGATAAGTAACATGACCACTAACTGCTGCAAGAGGCACACTATTGTTTTTTGTTGTGCTTTTCTTTGCCTCAAAATGCTCATCTTAGATATACATACATATATATTATACATAAGAAGTGGCTACTTCCTAGGGTATCTATTCCGTGGCAATTTGTCCACTGCTCTGGACTAATACTCTACTAATTCATCTTAAAGCTGAACCTGCCATTCGAAAATTTATCAGAAAATGGAGAAGAGGTATCAGTTTAGTTTAACCTCATTCTTTATTGAATGATATTGTTAACTTCTTAGTAAAATATTAATATGTTTTAATCTACCAAATTAAGAAATACATTGCTTTGTAAGAGTTATTCGGTGGTATTGCTTCACATAAGAATGTCCTGGCTGGGCGTGGTGACTCACTCCTGTAATCCCAGCACTTTGGGAGGCTGAGGCGGGTGGATCATGAGGTCAGGAGTTCAAGACCAGCCTACCCAACATGGAGAAACCTCATCTCTACTAAAAATACAAAAAAAAAAAAAAAAAAAAAAAAATAGCCCACACGGTGGCAGGCGCCTGTAATCCCAGCTACTCGGGAGGCTGAGGTAGGAGAATCGCTTGAACCTGGGAGGCAGAGGTGCAGGTTGCCAAGATTGCACCACTGCACTCCAGCCTGGGCAACAAGAGCAAGACTCCATCTCAACAACAACAACAACAACAGCAACAACCCCCCACAACAATAAAAAGAATGTCCTAGCAGGCAGGCCAAATAATTAGAATATTCTTAATAGTGAAGTGGCTATGTTGTCTGGGGTATGAACCTGGGGTTCATCGTCATGTGCCAGGAAAATGTAGGACATGGGCACAGTTGACGATTTTAGGAGCAAAGGTTTAATAGGTAGAACAGAAGAGAAAGAGAAACAGCTCCCTCTACACATTGTAAGAGGTCTCTGAACTGAAAGAACTGGGGGATGTGGGGGGTGCAGCGAATGCGCAGAGTTTTACAGTTCAGTTTAAGGAGGCAGTGTCTGATTTACCTAGGGCTCACAGATTGGTTGGATCAGGTATGACGTTTACATAGTGCATGGGGAAGGCTGGTTGCCCCACCCTAAGCTTCTTGTGCAAATGAGCTTTCCCCTTCATTGATACCATCCTGTCTTCCTCTTGCTGTACATGTGGCTGGCAGAGAAGGGGAGATGGAGCCGCCATTTTGAAAATGTCTACACCTTTGTTCCTGCCAGCTTTCACCTGTGCAAGCTTCCAGCTTGCAGGCTGCTCTTTGTTAGAAAATGATTTGGGGCTGCTTTTCATTAAAAAGAAAAGCCTTACCAAGGACTCCCATGCCTTTGCTATCTGCCTAAGTAATTCCTCGTTAACTCCTATATCAATAGAATGTAATTTTGAACATTTGTTTTGTTTTAGGCCTGTTTTCTAAACTATTGAATGAAAGAGTATGGCTTATTTAACACAGCTAATCAATTGTGAAGAGTCTCACTCTTTGGCATTAAAAATCACAAGTTGATACCAGTTACCTAGTGACTTATTTTGAGCATCAGACTTAAACATACGGGCTCAATAGGTAGGAAAATAAAATCTGAAGCTGGTGAGAGCTAGCCTTTCAAACCTCAAATTTCAAAAGAAAAGCCAACACTAAAATTCTCTGCATATAAAGGGATTTGCATATGAAGTGATATTTTTAAAATGTCTTTTACTAAGAGATAAGTAGAGAAGGATAAATAATTTACATAGGTAATTTAGTTTATAAAGACAGCTCTATAGTTGATTCAATTCCCTTTGAACTTCCTTGCCTTTAAAACAGATTATGTATATCAGTACAACATGAAGCTTGCATGTATGTAATTATAAGATATAAAAATGATGATGAGAAGATGCTCGATCAAAATATCTGGAAAATCCAAGTAGTCAGAAAAATGAATTTTCTGATCAGCCAAGGGGTGACTCTACACACACACAAATTAAGTTTTACTATAGAAAAACTTCCTAAAATGCCTAAAGCCATGGTAGCCCATTAGTGGCTTCTCTGTAATGAAATTACTGATCAAACTCAGGATCAAACTTTCAGGATTGAGGTTCTACAAGTCCTCAGAATCATCATTCTGAATGTAAGTGTCAGACCTCTGAGCCCAAGCCTGCACGTGTACATCCAGATGGCCTGAAGCAAGTAAAGAATCACAAAATAAGTGAAAATGGCCGGTTCCTGCCTTAACTGATGACATTACCTTGTGAAATTCCTTCTCCTGGCTCAGAAGCTCCCCCACTGAGCACCTTGTGACCCCCACCCCTGCCCATCAGAGAACAATCCCCTTTGACTGTAATTTTCCACTATGTAGCCAAATCCTATAAAACGGCCCCACCCCTATCTCCCTTCGCCAACTCTCTTTTTGGACTCAGCCTACCTGCACCCATGTGATTAAAAAGCTTTATTGCTCACACAAAGCCTGTTTGGTGGTCTCTTCACATGAACACACGTGACAGTAAGTGGTGAAGAATATCCAAGTCACCAGCGATGAATCAGTATGGGTCTGCAACAACCTTAATTCTTGTCTCCTGAGAAGAAAGCATTCAACTAAGAAGCTTAAGGCAGAAAAAGAGACTGAGGCAAGTTTCAGAGCAGGAGTGGACGTTTACTAAAAGGCTTTACAGCAGGAAAGAAAGAAAAGTACACTTGGAAGAGACCCAAATGGGCTTCTTGGAGGTCAAATGTGGGGTTTGATCTTTTTACTTTTAAAGTTTTATATGTTGGCATACTTCTAGGGTATTGCATCCTTTTCTCCCTATTCTTCCCTTGAAGTGCCCTCCCCACATGCACGGTGGCCTGCTAGCACTGGGGAGGTGAGCATGCACAGTGTGTTTACTGGAGTTGTATGCACACTCAAATAAGACTTTCTTTTCCAGTGTAGTACCCCCAGAAGGTCATACTGTGCCATTTTTCCTCTTAATGTGCATGCTTAAGCCCAGTCACCCCAGTTCCTGAGATCTTATTGGAAGCTGCCTATCACCAATTTAAGGTGTCTCTATCTATTGGGAAATTACCTTTCCCTGGCACCAGCTGTGACCAATTATCATTTTAGAGAAGCAATGTGACAACTGCAGGACCATCACCTGATGGCTGCCTGACATTCCTGGTGGGTGGGGGGAGCCCTTTCCTGTCCTGTTAATGGCTGATTAGCTCCCTACTGTAACAGGAACATTAATTCTGAACACCTATTTACCACACTATTCGTGATGTAGCAAGAAAGGTTGTAAGATATTGTTCTTAGTAGATCAAAAATAACTCTGATAAATTACCCAATTCAAGTTAGTTTCAATTCAATATTGACGTGTATCAAACATCTACTATTTTCTAAAAGTTTTATTGTCACAGGGAAAATATTAGGTAGGGCATGGGTAAATCTGGTCTGCTAAAATAAATTGAAAATAGGTTAATAGGAGAAAACAACATACAGTTTTCCTAATGTTCAAATGTGTACAGGAGCCATACAAAATATGACTCTCAAATAAGAGCCAAATGATTAAAGCTTAAATAGTGCCCTCTTCATAAGTGAGAGGGAGATGGAGGAATGTAAGCAATTTTAAGGGTGCGGCAAATGATTTTTAGAAGACTTAATCTGGGCCCGAAGGACAGACAATAGTTTATAAATAATTCTCTTTTAATACTGAATGGGACCTTAAGAATAAACAATGACCAGGGACAATGTTTCTCTGAGCTCATTAAGAGAGATGGCAATTAACCTCAAGAAGGTTAGAAGAGGAGCTTCATTGTGAACAAAGGTTTTTTTTATTATGCAGATACTGTCTCCCAGGTAATCTCTTAGAATTGACCTTAGAAGAATAGGTGAAATGTTTGTCTGCACATGGTGATGACTTTTAGTCTTTTATCCTCTCTGGCGGTTAATCTTTTCTGGTTATTTGATAATATTCTTAAAGAGGTTTCAAGACAATTGCATTTCTTTTGGAAGAAGTTTTTCCCAGTCAGACAAGGGAACTTCCAGGGAGAATGCCTCCCTGTAGTTGGCAGGAGAGAAACAAAAAAAGGTTAGAAAGTCCTTCGTTCTGAGGCAGCTTCTAAGTCCTTCCAATTTCCTTTAATTCAAAAGTACTCAGCCTGCTAGAGCACTATACTTGGTTATTGTTCGCTGAGCCCCTCCCTGCCCCCAAATTGGGAACTTTCATCAATGTGAGTTAGTTTTGATAGTATTACTTTATAAAGTTATATAAACATTTTAGATGTATTATATTTAATCACTTGAAACTCTGAGGGGGAAATAAAATATCAACAGGTGTAATGTATTCATGATCTAAATGGGATTATATCCTTTGAGAGCTTATGATAACAAAATAGGAGATTGCTCAATAATTGAAAGTTTTCATAAAGTTTTGGAAAGCAGATTTTTATATATAAGATACAGCTGTGATTCAGTGACTTGAAGTTTTAGAAAGGAAAATGATTCAAAATTAATTACTATGTAAAGAATGGAATTTTTATTGAGAACCATGAATAACTTTAAAAAATCAAATGAAAATAATGTAAAATGCATAGTAAGGAAGTCCAACGTCTTTTTTTCTTTCAAGATTCTGGACTCTTTCTCCTTTTCTCCTATTTTCCCCTTTCTCCCTTTCTCTGTCTCCCTCCCTCCCCCTTGTTTATTTTCCTTTTAAATTATAAGTGGTTCAAAGACATGCATCTATCCATGGAAGTGTAAAAGAGAGTGACAATGCTGTAGAAGAAGAGTGGCAGAACATGAGCTCAGAATGAGCTGTGGCTTATGAGAGTAATAAACATCAGAAAACTGGTTCTTCAGGCAATGTTTTCAGTGGGAGGATGAACAAGAAAGAAGGTCAACTGCTTGAGGCAAGCAGTGTTATTTTAATAGATGTCAAAGAGACAGAAGCCTATCCTACTCTAATTTTTCTTCTATTACCAGCAGCAAGTAGAAAGCTCTTCAAACTGAAGAGTGGGATAAATACATAAAAGAGAGAATTAAATGCTTAAATCAGGTATTCCAAACTTTAATGCCTTTAGCCACCAGAAAGATAACAAATTAAAGAGGCATAGAGTATAGAAAAAAAAAAAAATGAGGAGAGTGTGGAACTGAAGAGAAATGAAGAGCACATCCTTACCTGAAAGGATTTATATTCCATTATAAAGAACAATAATACATCGTGTGGGGAAAGATGCTGTGTAGAGACTGCTCCCTTTTCTACTATCCATTCTATCAGAACTCCTACAAATACTTGTCTGGACTTTCAATTCTACTATAATAATATACTAGATATCCTGTAAAAAAAAAAAAAAATCTCCCAATATATAATATAGCACCCATGAATACTGAATGTATAGCAAACGTCTGCTTTTGATTTTTGTTCACTTGGATATGGTTATTTGGTTCTGTTTGGCTTCATTTTGTTTTGCTTTGTTTAACCCACTCCTTACTGCTCAAGAAAGTAAGAGAAGTGCCAGTGATCACAGATGAAAAAGGGAGCTGAAAATCAGGGAGGTAAGGCAGTATAGATTGGAAACTGCTCTGGAGCCTACGGAGACACTGTAGCAGTTGCTCAAGCAGCAGAGGACAGGGTTGTGTCCCTGCAATAAGGAGAATTGGGACCCTCACCTAGCTGAAACCCATCCAGTGAAATTCTTACCACATGGATGAGGTGGAAAAATCATCGTATTGGCAAAGGAGACAATGGCCATTGACTGTCCTGAAATGAACTATGGGTTCAAAAAGTATCTTTTGAGAATTAAGAAGCACTTACCTTCCCTCAAATATATTTGTGATTAGCATTTATCTTCTTTGTGCAGTCACAGATACCTCTACTTAGACATTAACTTGGAGTGGCCCCCAAAAGAAAAGTAATGTTCAGTTAAAATAAATAGAATGAAGTAACAGAATAAGGGTCTTGGAAATAGACTCCTATGTTTATGTATCTGCCATAAGACACCATCATGGGATGGATGAACTGTTTAATAAGTGCTGCTGGGAAAATAATGAAATGAATTGGACTCTCACCTAACATCATTGAAAGAAATCAAAATATTTCACCCCAAAATATATTTCTTAGACATATTTTTAGATGACCATTCAGAGAGCACACAAACAGAAGTAGCCTTCAAAGCTGTCTTTTGTGGGGGAGATTTGAATCTGTAGAGAATCTGCATTGGTGAAACCAGGCTTTCTCTGAGGCCTCCTCTTTTCAGATCTAAGAAAGATTAACCAGGTATCTGAAAACATCAATGGTCCAATTGAAACATTTTACCATTTATTCTCTTTGAAGGCTGCTACCTGTAAAATTTTATCTACATAACGCAGCTACTTTTGCTAGCCATTCCTCTACTTCTTTTTCTCCCATAACCTATTTTGCCACAACCCAAGCCCCCATGTTTCTGTAACCTCAATCTTCTACATCCTGTTAGGGAGGTTGAAGTAATCAGTTTACGGTTCCTGCTCATGTGCACATTGATGAATTTGTATGCTATTTATGATCTGCCTTTTGTCAGTTGATTTTTTTCATCAAACCTTCACAGGGAGAAGGAATCATTTTTCCTTGACCTCTATACCATATAGACAATTTAATTACAGGTAAATTAATTATTAGCTATGGAAAAGAAACTTGGAACTTTTAGAATAAAATATACAATAATATATCCACCAGTTCTGGAAAGAAAATAATTTCTTAACACAAGATGCTCAAATTTAAAATGCTCAAATAAAAAGTATTTATAAATTGATATTTAAAATAAAATTTCTTTAATGGCAATGAGAAAAATTAAAATATAACCATACTCCTAAAACAGTATTTACAATATAATCAACTTCTATTATTATAAATTATAATATATATCACTTATAGAGAAAAATTAAAAAACAAAGACAAAAAACTTATAAGAAATATGTGCAAAAGAAAACAGGCAATCTACAAAAAGGAGATAGCTGAATTACCAGAAACATTTTAAAAGATGATCAGCTTCACTATTAAATAGAAAGTTGTCAATTAAAAAACATAAAAAGATACTCTTTCATACTGTCAAATAAAGTTTAGCCTAAAGCTGCCTCCTTACATATTTTTAAGTTTGACTTGTAGGTTTCTCTGTACACTGTGAACTATAACCTAAATGGAGTTGTAAACAGACTGCAGTCTATTCTTGTGCCAATCACTGAGTTTTGGCCAAAGTTTTGGCCAACTGTGCAAATCATGTTCAAATAAGGGAAGCACCAAGCTGTAACCAGTCCAGCTGTTTCTGTACCTCACTTCTATTTTTTGTAGGTCACTTTCCTTTTTATTTCCATAAATCTTCCTCCAGCATGTGGCTGTGCTGGAGTCTGAGCCTACTGTGACTCAGGAGGTAGTCTGATTTGCAACTCATTCTTTGCTCAAACTCTGTTAAAGTTAATTTGGCTAAAGTTTTTCTTTTAACCATACCCATCTAACAAGCATTTTAAGTTGTAAAAATAATAATTGTCAAAGGTGTGCAGCAACATAACTGATATACCCTTCCAGAGTAAGTATAAATTGGTTAAACCAATCTAGTCTATAACTGGGAAGAAACTAGCAAATTTGAAGATTTGTAGATTTGAAGATTTGTATAACCCAGTACCAAATAATTCTATATAGGCTAGAGAAAATCTCATACAAGTTTACAAGCTGACATCTACAGAAAAATATATTTTCTGGTATTAAAAAGAATTAGAAAAAATCAACCCCAAATTGATTATATATGGGGTATATTTTTATGCAGAATCAATTATTAATAAACTAGAGCTACAAACATCAGCATTGGTGCATGTTTTACACATATATCTGAATGGGAAAAAATTACACAAGCCTGGGCATGGTGGTTCACGCCTGTAACCCCAGCACGTTGGGAGGCCGAGACAGGCGAATCACCTAAGTTAGGAGTTTGAGACCAGCCTGGCTAACATGGTGAAACTCTGTGTCTACTAAAAAATACAAAAATTAGCCAGCTGTGGTGGCGCATGCCTGTAATCTCAGCTACTTGGGAGGCTGAGGCAGGAGAATCACTTGAACCCGGGAGGCAGAGGGCAGAGGTGGCAGTGAGCCGAGATCAGGCACTGCACTCCAGCCTGGGGGATAGAATGAGACTCTGCCTCAAAAAAAAAAAAAAAAAAAAAAAAGCATACAGCAAGTTTACTTTTGTGAAAAGTTTAAAACCATGCAGAAAAGACTGTTTTTAAAATTATGTATATAGGGGGGCAAGAAAATGATAAACCAAAGCCCAAGTGTGGTTAAGAAGTAAGGATAGGAATTACACCTAATGTGCAAGGAGCAGGAAAGTTCAAACAAGAAAGTATACTATAGCCGCTCAAGGGATACTTCTTGTCCACTGCAGAAAGAAAGAACATGGCATTGTAGTAAAGAAAAAGTTTAACAGAAAGGAGGCTGGCCATGCTACCTGGGAGATGAAATTCATATTCAAATGATCTTACCTAAAGCTTGCAGGTTAGAAGTGTTTCAAAGGCAGATTGGAGGAAGGTGCAGGGGCAGCCAGGTAACAGGTACTTGCTGCTGATTGGATGTGGCAGAGATGAACTCATAGCAAGTGGAAGCTGTTCTTCTTTAGGCTGAATGCTTCTGGCTGGGGCCACAGGAGCAGGGTTGGTGGTCCAGGTGGAGTCATGGGTGTCAAACGTGCAAAAAACCCAGAAAGATGTCTCAAAAGGCTGATCTACAATAGTGGTGCTATTTGCAGGAGTAATTAGGGAAGTTGCATATCTTGTAACCTCAGGAGTAATGGCTGACAATCGTTTATGTCTGCACCCTAGAAGGACTCTGGCTCCTCTCTCCTTCTAGTCTGATGGCCTCCCATTGGCCTTATAAAAGCAGTCAAATTTTGGGCAAGACCTATTAACATTATACTGTAGCCTAAATGTCTTCTAAAGTTAGCTGGGTCCAATAGCCCAGGAATAATTAAAAGAAAGGCAAGATGGGGGGTTGGGAGTGGTAGCTCAGCTTACTGTTATAATTTTTCTCACTGATATAATATTTGCAAAACCAGTTTTAATATTAAGAGATTCTCCTAAATTTTAATGTTTATTAAGATAGGTTAATTATATGGGTATTCATTGTATAATCTTGTACATATATTTATTTAAAATTTATAATGTGCAAATAAATAGTTTATATTCTCCAATTCCTCATTCTAATCTGTTTAGTTCTTGTCTCTACACTGCAATTATATTCAAGATCACAAATGGTCCCTTAATTTCCAAATGAACATGTAATCTGAGCCCCCACCTTAGTTTTTCTTGATAGTTTCATATGTAATAACTTTCTTTTTTTCTCTTTGCTATGTAAAACTGCATTTAAATATGAATCAGTATATGAAGAAGTGTGTGTGTGTGTATGTATGTATGTGTGAACATATTTCTTCAACTTATTTTTCTTTCTTTCCATCCTCCTTTTTTGTATTTTTTCCTAATTCTAAGAATGTTAGATCACTTATTGGTGAGGACTTTCTATGCATCTCTCACACTAAGCTTTCTTTCTCCATGTACTCCGTATTTAAAATTTTGTACTGTGTCTTCAAGTTTACTGATTTTTTTATTCTTTCATGTCAAATCTACTGATAAAGCAGCCTTGTTGTCTGGAGTAACACTTGCAGTTAATTGTCTCATGGCCACGGAGAACAAGGAAATGGACACACAAAGAGTGAAGTTGAGAGCAGAAGTTAGGCAAAAGAAAGAGAATCACCCCTCACACTAAACTTGCTTTCTCCATGCACTTCATATTTAAAATTTTGTACTGTACCTTCAAGTTTACTGATTTTTTTTTATTCTTTCATGTCAAATCTACTGATAAAACAGCCTCGTTGTCTGGAGTAACACTTGAAGTTCATTGTCTCATGGCCATGGAGAACAAGGACATGGACAAAGAGTGAAGTTGAGAGCACAAGTTAGGTTAAAGAAAGAGAACAGCTCTCTGCTGCAGAGAGGGGTCCCAGAAAAATGTGTTGCTGGATCTGTGGTGAAATGCAGTGAGTTTTATAGATGAGTTGGTGAAGAGGTGGTATCTGATTTACATAGGGCATGAAAGACTGGTTGGACCAGGTGTGCCATTTGCATAGGATGTAAATTTATGGTAGCTTCCAAAATAAATTCTGCTAAGGACCCTTTTGCCTTCACTATCTGCCTAAATAATTTCTTTCTACCTCCTGTATCATTTACCCCCTCAGGAGTGGAAAACCTAATTGCTGTTGGGGATGTTGAACATGACTCTTTCTGGCTACTTCCTGCTGGAGAGGGGCATCATGTGGGGAACAGGAGCTAGGGCTCCTCCTGGAGTCAATCTAAGGGTCCCCAGAAGAAAGACATGTCCATGCGTGGTTCCATCTGAGGCACCATTTGGAGTTTAATAGCTTCTAGGTGAGAAGAGATTAATTTTACAAGAAGTTGAGAATATAGAGTTCGAATATGAGTATTAAGATTACCACTATTAGTAGGGGTACTATAGGCTATAACCATGACAGTAGAGTTTGTTTGATACCTGTTAGCCATTTAGATGGGTTGTAATACTGGCTGCCTCCACCAGATGTCGCTGTACTTTACCAGAAGCGTTAATATAGAAGCAACATTTTCTTAATATAGGATAAGTGCCATTGAATTGGGTGGCTAGAGTAATTTTATTGCTAACTTTGACAAAATCGTTCCTGTAATTATTAATCCTGTTATAAACATGATAATAAGGCAGAATATTACAGCAATTAGAATTTTCCATCTAGAATTCCACATTGTAGGTGATACAGTGTATACTTTTACTGTGAATAGTAGAGTAAGAGTAGCAATTCTCGTAAGAGTAGTGTAATAAATAATTCCCCCTTACAATTTACTCACAAAGACATAGAATTTCCTTTTGGAGGTCTATGAGGTGACAAATGTAATCCCATGGATAATCAAAATCTCCTTGCAACTATGTATCAAGAAGAAGTTCTCATATCTGATGGGCAATCTCAAGACAAAAGATAGAAATGACTGAAAGTATCTGGTAAGGAAGGAATGGGACTGAGTAAGACAAGTAGCTATCATTCATTTATTTATCTTTTATGATTTTCAGCTTAAGATCTCCTCTCTCTTTTCACTGATATCCGGGACATTCCTCTAGGCCCTCCGGGGTTCTTCCCTCAGCTTTTCAGGCTTTGACTGGAGTGGCAGTTCCGTGAAAGTTGTTCTTTTTTCAGTAATTGTTATTTGCCTGATGCCATGGACTCAACCCTAGACATGCACACCTTAGTACTTAACCAAAGACTCAAGGGGACCCTGAAGCAGATTTTTTTAGCCCTGATAAAATCTGTAAAATCTATCCATTTCAACCTTCCCCAATGCTATTATCTGTCTCCTCAACTCGACAAGACCTCCATACTTGCTCTCTATCATCTTGAAAAAAATACCAAGGCAAAAATCAGTGTGATGACAGTGCTCACATAATTAACTTGTTTGCCTTCTCTCATGGACCACAGTCTGTGCTGCTTGTTATAGATTGTCTAAAAGCAATTGTTTCATATATTTTGAAGAGTCGTTTAGTTGTTTAGATTAGGAGGACATGTCCAGTACTGTTACCTGTGTCGAATCCGTATGGGTCTGCAGCAATCTCAATTCTTGCTGCCTCAGAACAAAGAATTCGACTGAGGGGCATAAAGCAGAAGGAGAGATTTAAGCAAGTGTTAGAGCAGGAGTGAATGTTTATTAAAAACCTTTAGAACTGAAATGAGAGGAAGTAAAGTACACTTGGAAGAGGGCCAAGTGGGCGACTTGAGAGATCAAGTGCACAGTTTGACTTTTGACTTAGGGTTTGATATGCTGGCACGCTTCCAGGGTCTTGCATTACTTCTCCCCTGTTTCTTCCCTTAGGGTGGGCTGTCTGTATGTGCAGTGGCCTGCGAGCACTTGGGAGGGGCTGTATGAGTAGTGTGTTTACTGCAGTTGCAAGCATGCTCACTTGAGGTATTCTTCACTTACCAGTTGAATGCTCCTAGAAGGTCAAATACCAGTTAAATTCCACTATGTTGTCTCTTAGTGTGTATGCTTAAACCCACTCATCCAACTCCTGAGATCTTATCGGGAAGTTGCTGATCACCAGTTTCAGATTTTTTCTAACTATTGAGAGACTGCTGTTCCTTGGTGCCAGCTGCAACCAGTTATTTTAAAGACACAGTCTAACAACTGCCTGACCATCACCTGGTGGTTGTCTGCCATTCCTGATAGGAGGGGAGGGAGCCCTCTCTGCCCTGCTCATGCCTGACTGGCTACCTGCTTTAACAGTATCATTTAGTCTATCCTGGCTTTCCTTCCCTTTCCTTCCTTCCCTCCTTCCTTCCTTCCTTCCTTCCTTCCTTCCTTCCTTCCTTCCTTCCTTCCTTTCCTTCCTTTCCTTCCTTTCCTTCCTTTCCTTCCTTTCCTTCCTTTCCTTCCTTTCCTTCCTTCTTTCCTTCTTTCCTTCTTTTAGATGGAGTCTCACTCTGTCACCCAGGCTGGAGTGCAGTGGTGCAATCTCAGCTCACGGCAACCTCTGCTTCCTGGGTTCAAGCAGTTCTCTGCCTCAGCCTCCCAAGTGGCTGGGATTACAGGTGCCCATCACCATGCCTGGCTAAGTTTTGTATTTTTAGTAGAGACGAGGTTTCACCATCTTGGCCAAGCTGGTCTTGAACTCCTGACCTTGTGAGTCACCCGCCATGGCCTCCCAATTGCTAGGATTACAGGCAGGAGCCACCACGCCCGGCCTCGGCTTTTCTTTTTCTTTTTTTTTAAATAAATTACCTAACATCATTTAGACATCTTTTTAATAAAATACAGTCCAAACAACACAGACATTTATAATTGACTTAGTATTTGAGGCAAGTTACATATCTATCCCTAATGGCACGGAAAGCATAGAGTAGCGGAAATAATTCCCCAAAGGATTTTTTAGGTAATTAGAATGGATTAAATATAAAATACATTGTGCATACTACACAATCCCCAAACAGATGAAGTTACGTTTAAACATATGTGTAAATATGTTTGGTGACTTAGTTTTCTTAATTTAAAAAGGGCTTCAATGCCTGTTGCTTCTGAATCAAATAACTTTGCAAACCTCTTGAGCAAGGCTTGCATTAGATTTTCACCTGCCTGATTCACATTTACTAAAATCACACATGACTTAGCTAATAGAGTACTGATACCTTTAAGAAATTCCATATGATTATAGCAATCAATTGCAATATGAAGCCTACATTTGAATTTCCTTTTAATGTTCAAGAATATTTACTTTTTTAAATGATTTTCAGAATTTGATTAACGCTGGTTTTCGAACCTAATTTTTTATATTACTTAACTGGGTGTGACTAGTAGACCAGTGATTAGCAAAAATGAAGATACAAGCAAAGTTTGAATTAGGGTACAAATGTGCTTCATTAAGATGATAACAATAATCACAACTGAGATTTATTAATCGCTTAGATATGCCAGGAAATCTTCTAAGTCCCGTACACATTGTTTTTTAATCCTTACAATCTGGGCCGGGCGCGGTGGCTCAAGCCTGTAATCCCAGCACTTTGGGAGGCCGAGACGGGCGGATCACGAGGTCAGGAGATCGAGACCATCCTGGCTAACACGGTGAAACCCCGTCTCTACTAAAAAAAAAATACGAAAAACTAGCCGGGCGAGGTGGCGGGCGCCTGTAGTCCCAGCTACTCTGGAGGCTGAGGCAGGAGAATGGCGTAAACCCAGGAGGCGGAGCTTGCAGTGAGCTGAGATCCGGACACTGCACTCCAGCCTGGGCGACAGAGCGAGACTCCGTCTCAAAAAAAAAAAAAAAAAAAAAAAAATCCTTACAATCTACCTTGGAGGGAATCTCTATTTTCACTCCTATTATATTGATGAAGTAACAGAGACTCAGAAAGGTGAATATTTTTGTCCAAAGACACAAAACTAGGCAAAACTAGGATTAAAACCCCGAGAGGCTTAAAGATGACATCTTGTAAATAAATTACATGCTACCACTCAGACTGCACACTGAAAGATCTAGTAACATTTACTATGGCATTCTGTGCCTCTAGACTCCGCAAGAAAGTGAAGATTAAAGTAAGCAAGGTCTTTTAATAATTTGGAAATGAATGAAAACCCAGTTATCACTATCTTGTAACTTTCCCTTGATTTTAAATCAAAATCATAGTGTATAATATGGACGCCACTGTAGGAATTTACACCAACTCCCCAATATATTTAGGATTTTTCCCATCTATTTTAGAGGAAAGGAATCAATCAAAAAATCTTCAGCTATGATGGCAATAGAATATAGCAATTTGAATGTATGTCCTCTGCTCTTGCAGATGATAATTTGATTACTGTAGATTAAATTATTAATGACAGTATTTTATGTATTTTATCTTTCCACTTGCAAGGATGTTTTTTAAATGCTCTCTGGGAAAATATAACATTATTAATCCAGATAAATGAATTTTAACTATGACACTGAGCATTCGGATGTGTGAAATACTATTTACTAATTAATTATACTATTTATTTGATAAGGATGTTTTAATATGCTAAAGTTTTTCATACTTATTTTGTCTATTAGTTGATTTTGTACAGCCTCAAATACAAATTTGTTGAAGTTAATATTTTTACATTTGCATTTTAGTATATTAGTATTTAGTATATTCGTATTTCTCTTCTTTAATTGTTTGTGAAGCTATCTGCGTCTGGAATTTTCATTCTGGAAAGGTATTTAACACAAATTTATTTGATTTAATACACATAACCTGTTTGGGTTATTTATTTTTTATTGAGTGGGCTTTAGTGATTTGTTTCTTTCTAGGTCTTTCTCCAATTAAATCGTCAAATTTGTTGTCCTAAAGTTATTTATAACATTCCCTTATAATCTCTCTCATTCCTGATACTGGTAATTTCTGTCTTTTTCATGCTCTTGCTATTATTGCTAGCATCTCAAAGAATCAGCCTTGGGCTGATTTGATTTTCTTTATTTTTTGGTTGTTATTTTATTAATGCTAATCTTATCTTCATTATTTTTATTTGTTTTACTCATTTGTATTTAATGTGCTCCTCTTTATTTCATTTCTTAAAGTGGAAATTTAGGTAATTAATTTGAGACTTTTCTTATATGTATTCTAACAAGCTTTTGTGGCTACAAACTTCCCTCAGACATTGCTTTTCTTAGCCCCCACAAATTTTAATATGTTCAATTTTATTTTCATTCTGTTAATAGTAGTTTCTAATTTCTCTTTAACTTCTTCTTTTTTCCTGGTGTTATTTAGAAATATGTTGTTTAGTTTCCAAATATCTGGGGATTCTCTATAAACCTTTTTATTAGTTATTAATTTAATTCCATTCTGATCAGATAATATCCTGCTATGATTTGACTCTTGGATTTACTTAGGATTATTTTATGATTAATAGTGTTTTTCAAGTCTTCAATACCCTTACTGATATTCTGTCTACTTGTATCAATTATTACAATGTGATATTAAATGCCTGAATAAAACTGTAGATTTGTATATTTCTTCATTCAATAAATTTTTGCTTCACATAAAATATGTGCTATTATTAGGCACATAAACCTTTATAATTGTTATCTATCTTCTTTTTTATCTTCATGCCATTTATTGCAAATAATAAGCCTTATCAGAATAGATTATGTGCACTGTGTTCCATTTAAACTTCGCTACATTTCTTGAATACTAACTCTGAGGTGGTGAGGGGAATCTGATTTCAGCAGAACATCACTTACACTTACAGAAACATTTAAATAAGTATCATGCATTTCCAATTCCCTCTATGTATTCAATTATATAAGTCTTATTACTACAAAATACACGTATGTTTTGTATTCCTTAGATCTTTTCTACTACAGATATAAGATTACCTAAGTGTATATATATATATCTATATATATGCAGAGAGAGAGAGAGAGAGAGACATAGTAAGAAAGAAAGAGAGAAAGTTTATCTACAGCTCTTGTACACGTATCCCATCTTGACAGGGACCTATCTATTGTGTATACAAAAATCCAGTTTGGGGGCTACGTGTATATGTATTTTAATTCACAACATAAAAACTTGTGAAACTTGACCCAATTGTGTTTAGTTGCTCTTCATTCTCTTAATAAATCGATGTCATTATCAGCAAAAAATATTCCTCTTAATCCCTGGTAATATTTTTGCTATGAAATTACATTTATCTGATATTTAAATAAATATTCCATTTATCTTTTTATTAATATTAACATGGTATATCATTTCACATCTTTTTACAATAAAATAATTATAACATTTAAAATGAATTTTTGGAACAAAGCAAATTTTAATGTCATACTTTTTCATCTATTTTTAGCTTTTCACTTGAGTGTTTGAAGGTAGCTACTGAGAGAGAGAATTTAAATATACTGTTGCTATTTTTTTCCAATAATTTTATATATTCTTTTTTTCCCATTGCTGCTTTTCTGCCATCTTTTGGATTTGTTGTATATATTTTGGTAATTCTATTTTACCTTCTTATTTGACTTATTAACTATAATTCTGTTTTTTAATGGTTGCTTTAGGGTTTATGGTATACACCTATATCTCATCACAATCCACCTCCAAGTAATGACATACTGTCATGTATAAAATAATGACCTCACATCAGTGCAATTCTACATTTTCTCCCAGCATTTATTGTTGTCATATAATTTAATGAACTTTACATTGCACCGTTGTTTTTGCTTTAAATGATACTCTCAAAGAGACTTCAAAATCAAGTTAGAAATATTACTTTTTAATTTATCCACTTATTTATCCACTTAACCTTTTTGGGTGCTCTTAACTCCTTTGGTTAGATGCTACTTTTCATCTGGTATTATTTTCATTCTGTCTGAAGAAATTGCTTTAGCATTTTTATAGTACAGGTAGGTTGGTGACAACTTCTTTTAGCTTTACTCTGTCAACAAAGTCTTTATTTTGCTTTTGAAAGATATTTTCACTATAAAATATATTTTTGCTAAGCTACCTTTTTTCTTTCATACTTGTAAGATATTGCCTCATTATCTTCTAACTTGTATTGTTTTCAATAGAACTCTGTTGTCATTTTTATATTTTTTCCTGCTATATTAAAAAATAGAAAATCTTTCTGGCTAATTCTGAATTACTTTTTCTCAGGTTTTAAGTGATTCAATATGTTTTTTTGTAATTTCCTTTTCAAGAATGTGCTTAGGATTCTTTGAACTTCTTGAATCTGTGGGTTTAATTTGGGAATTTAAAAATTCACTGCTATTCAAAATATTCCATCTGACCTCCCTTCCACCTCTCTCCTTCAGCAACTCCTGTTATGTATATATTAGGCTTCTTAAGATTGCTCCGCATTTCACTCATTTCATTTATGTTCCCTTCATCCTTTTAATATTTGTTTCCTGAATGTGTTTTGTTTGGGATTGTTCTACTGCCATGTTTTCACGTTCAATGCCAATAGCTTTCCTTCTTCAACATCCAATCTGTGGCCCATACCATGCAATGTATTCTGATATCAGATATTGTGGATTTTGTATCTAGAAGTTCAATTCAAGCCTCTTTAAATTTTTTCTATGTTCTACTTAACATATTTACTTTTTTTCTCTACCTTCTTGAAAATGCGGAATTGAATTCTAACTGTTTTATTGACCTTGCATACTAATTCTGAAGCTTGTGCTATTATTGTGTCTTTTTGTGTTGATTTATTTTCTTCCTCAATATGGATTGCAGTTTTCTGCCTCTTTTCATGTTTGGTAATATTTGATCAGGCATCAGACATTGTGAATTTTATCTTCTTGTGTCCTAGATAGTTTTGTATTCCTACTTTGTATTCCAAGGTAAAAATTATTGAGCTTTGTTCTGGGATATAGTAACCTGTAAGCAATTGGGTTTTTTTCCAAGATTTTTTAAGCTTATTAGACAGAATCAGAACTATGTTAATCTAGGTCTGCCTTTGCCCTACTACACAGTCAGTTCCCTTGGAATTACTACTCCACCCAATGCCCAGTGAATTTTAAGGCCTTCTCTGGATGGTAGTAACATGAAATAGTCCTGGTGCAGAGTGATCTCTGAGAATTGTTTTATCTGCTTCTTTTGGATAAGTTTTTCTCAGTTCTTGGGTAGTTTTTAAATATAAATGTCCTTATCAATGCTCAGCTTCAACATCAAGGGGGACCTTTTGGAGATCTCAAAACCTTCCATTCTCTCTCTGCTGCTCTCTTTTCTTCAGTATTTTACCCCGTGAGTTCGAACTACTTTGATCTATTGGGACTTCCACATCTGTCTTCTCAACTTGGAGAGACTGCCAAGCTCCAACTGGTTTTCCACTTCTTACACTGCATTTTAGAAACTCTCTAGTCAGTAAGCCACGGCAATCAGATGGCTCCCCTCATTGGTTTTTCTCTCTTTCAGTGTTCACTACCATTTGCTGCCTGATGTTCAGTGGCTTAAATCGATTGTTTCATACATTTTGCCTGTCTCTTTATGTCAATTATTAGTGGCAGGAAGCAAATTTAGTCATGGTTATTCTACCTTGGTCACAAGCAGGAGATTGTAACTGTAGTTTGGATTTCTCATAGAAAATAATTTTTTACAACTGTGTCAAATAGCAAAAGGGTATTTTAAAAAATTCATTGAGCCGTGAGAAGAGTAAAATTTTTTGTTTCTTTTTAATGTGGGGAAAGTAATTTCAGAGCCAGAGGGTATTAGAGAGTTGCCCTGGTTCTACTTTTCCTTTTGCCATGGGGACAAGAACTGATTTCTTTATTCAGATAAGCAATATATCCACAGCCTCAAATATCCAGGCCCTCTGAGTTAGCCCACCATGAACCAGTATATTTACCTCCCTGGTTTTAATGCCCTTCTTTCTTTTTAACACCTGGAAATGTCACTGTCTTTGTTTAAAGCTCATATATTAAAATAGATGAATTTATCTCTTTTAACATTCAGTATTATATGGGATCATAGGGGTTGAGAAAGGAGAATACACATTAACTTTTACTTATAGTTGCTGTTTTTCTTTTCATTTTGTTATTGCTTTACCTTTTATATATGTTGGTTGTCTACATGACATTTTCTTTGAATATTTTGTAGGTAGATTGATAGAACTGACAGAACATTCTGAAAATCTCGAACTTCAGGTCACATAACAAAAGGTAAGAAAATTCATTATAGGTGACACATGAACAACACAGGCATTAGAAGAACCCACCCCCAGGGCAGTAAAAAAATCCATGAATAACTTTTGACTCCCCTAAAACTTTCCTAATAGCCTGCTGTTGACCAGAAGCCTTATCCATAACATAATTAGTGATTAGCACATATGTCATATGTGTTGTACACTATATTCTTACAACAAAAAAGTGAGAGAAAAAAAGTTATTAAGAAAATTAAACTGAAAAGAAAATATGTTCACTATTCATTAAGTGGAAGTGTATCATCATAAAAGTCCTGGTTCATTTCAGTTTTACATTGTAGTTTGAGGAGGAGGAGGAGGAAGAGGGACTGTTGGTCTTACTGTCTTGGAGTGGCAGAAGTGGAAGAAAATCTACATATAAGTGGACTTGTGAAGTTCACATCCATGTTGTTCAAGGGTCATTTATATTTAGAAATGTGTCAATATGCTTGAGAATTTTTCATATATCGATTAAAAGAGAACACAGAAAGAAATTAGAATAATTTTAGAAAGCTGTTTTGGGGAACATGATTATACTGAAGAACATGAAGTAGAAGAGAAGTAAAGAATACTTCAGGCAGAGTGAAATCAGCAAAGAAGAGAGACAGAAATAGGAAGGGTAATAAATGTATAACAATAACAAAACTAAAGTTGTAGTGAAGTATCTGTATTAGGTAAAAACAGCAGATGAAGCTTGATGTGATCAGCTCTGTTTTATATGGAAGTGGCCTAAAAGGAAAAAAAAAAAAAAAATAGAAAACAAAGCCCATAAAATCAGATTATTCAGATTCCAGCTCCTTAAGATTCTGAAATCAGCTTAATTAGTACATTTTAAAGCAAGAAAAATGCTCTTATCCCAAATGAGAAACAAAACTTAATGATCTTATTATCTATCTCTTTATACCAAGTTGTCTCATATACTCAAAATGTCTGTAAACCTAAGGTGTCTTTTATTTTTAAAAATTTATAAAATAATTGGGCAAAGATAAATTTCCCAGTAAACAAATAAGTTGATGAAATAATTTGTTCAAAACCAGAAAATAATAGAAACAAAATTAATTGGAGTTTAACAAGAGCAAATAATACCTGAAATTTGGACACACTTCACCTGTAGGTAGACACTGGCTGATGAATGACTTACCATATGAAAACTTGCAACATAATTACTGGTATTCCTTCATCAACAGACTTGGAATTCTTACACAGTTAATGTTTTATGTGCATAAATACACATGCACTTGAATATAAATATGCCTCATATAAAGGTAATTAAATATGTTTTTGTGATTGTAAAAAAGAGTACCTTTTTAAATGCTTTTATCAATCTAATAATTCACAAATTTTTCTGCTCAAAATGGTGTACTGTGAAATATAAAACACAAACTTTTAAAACTTAAAATAAAACACACTTGTGATTGATTAAAGCATCCAGGAAGTTAATCCTTTCAGTGATTCCCAGCTTCTCAAACAAAAGATGAATTTTATAAATTTCACCTACAATGTATTCTGACCACAATTTACTTCTCAAATATAATCCACCTCTGGTTCCTAAGTAGATAATTTTTCCTACTTAAACCAATCTATACCTTTTACCTTAAAGTTATTTTTCCTTTGCTGTTTGTCCCCCATTTTGCTCAACACGACTATAACATTTATCCTTAAATGCCAAACTTAATATCACTTCCCCACGGGAAGACTCAACCCCTTCAAATATTTTAATTTCTTTCAACCCCTACTGTAATGTTAGACCACACCATGCATCATTTGAACATTATTTTTCTTTATTTTTCTCCTATATTTTAATTTTTAAAAAATCTTTAGGTAATTTGTAATTTCCTTGAAGTCATCAAACATTCTTTTTCCATATTTTCCAAAGCACAGGAAACACCAAACCAAGAAAACACAGGAAAAAAACAGTAAGTAAATATCCCAAACATATTTGCTTTTTGATTGATTAATTGCTTATTGATATAGATAGTTTATATAACATCAGCCCAGGAACAAGAGGCTCCTAGTAAAGTCTTTTGTAGATAATTCCATTTCTATTTTTGTATTCCATTGAGATGGCCAAAGGAATACTTTAATCACGAGCCTAATTTTCTCAGAGTCCTTTCTTTGACTTAATAGTCTAAGCTTTGGATCCTTCCAAAGAAGTAACAAAATTTGTATTTGGTCTTTGTTTTTTTTCTCCAGAGCATGCCTTCTTGACAGTGAATCTCTTAAGTTTAGCACTTTTGCAATCTTGATAGGCCAAGAATAATTTCCCAAATCATTAGATCTTAGTTCCTTTTTGCTTAATAGTTCTTTCCTCAATTTCTCTCCTTTTTCTTCTATTTTACTATAGACCCATTATTCCTTATTCAAAATGCTTGGGACCAGAGTTATTTAGGATTTTGGATTTTTAAAAAAATTTGGAATACTTGAAGATGCGAAATGAGGTAAGTTGGGGATGGGATCCAAATCCAAACATTAAATTTATTTACATTTGTTATATACCTTATACACATCTCTGGAAGATACTCTTATATAAAAATTTCAGTAATTTTGTGTCCAAATGAAAGTTTGTGTTAAGTACTTATGTGTTGAATTTTCTACTTTGGATGTCATGTTGGTGCTCAAAAAGTTTCAGATATTGGACTTTTGGATTAGGTATGTTCAATCTTTTTAAACAGGGAGCAGAAATCAGGTTTTGGTTTTAACACCTTGCTTGGAAATCTCCTCCGCTAACAATTAATGGTTGTTGCTTTAAGTTGTACTTTCCACATGACTGTAGAACACAATTTAACGAAGTTTCTGGCTGTACATACACATGTCCCTTTTCCTCCATTATCCAATAACATTCTTCATTTTCTTATAAGCCCTCACCCACAGCGCCTTTACTGTCCATGTTTTTACCAACGGTTTCTGATAAATAAAGAATTCTCTAGGACAAAATCTATTTTCTCTACTGTGCTTTGCACTTTGAAACCTCTCACTAGCAACGTCATTATCATCCATATTTCTGTACACTATCTGTGCAAGCCAAAAAAGCAGTTTGTCATGCTCCTCCAAATTTTCCAGCCTCTACCCATTACCTAATTCCATTGCCACTTTCACATTTTAGATATTTGCTACAGCAGCACCCCATTTTTATATGTTACAATCCACATTGTTTCCTATTGTGACTATAAAAATATTCCCACAAAATTGGTAAGTTAAGGCAATATAGATTTATTATTTTTATTTTTATGCAGGTCAGAAGTTGAAAATGGGTTGGAAAAGTTGTGTTTCTTCTGGAAGGTGTAGGGGAAAATCTGTCTCCTTGCCTTTCATGATTTCTAGAGACTGTTGACATTCCATGGTTCGTGGTCCCACCTACTTTAACCTCTGCTTCTGTCTTCCCATTGTCTTCTCTCGCTCTGACCTTGCCATCTCCTTTTTGTAAGGATCTTTGTGATTATACCAAGTCCACACAGATAATTCAGGATGAACTCTCAATTGCAGTATCTTTCACACCTGCAAATTTCCCTTGCCATGAAAAGTAACGTTTTTATAAGTTTGGGGATTAAGACATGAATGCCTTTGGGGAGCCACTATTTAGTCTACTACAAAGTTCTAGATCATTTAAAGTTTATGACATAAAAAATTAAGAATTAAGATGAATTAATATTTTTTAAAAATGAATTAATTTTTTTAAAACAGTTCTGGCCTGTCATAGGTGCTTAATAAATAAAATATGTTTGTGTAAGTGTTAGCGGTGGCAGAGATCCGAGTTACCCCGAGTTACCGGCGGTGTATCCATAAGATCCCTAGCAACTTCAGTTTTTGTCTCCTCAAAAGATAGAATTTGACTGAGGGGCATAAAGCAGAAAAAGAGATGAAGACAAGTCTCAGAGCAGGAGTGAAAGTTTATTTAAAAATAAATTTTGGAAAAGGAAAGAAAGGAAAATTATCTTGGAAGAGACCCAAGTGGGTGCCTGAAGGACAAAGAGAGGAGAGGAGACAGCAAAAAAGGGGGCCCTTAACCTTGATTCTAGGACTTTATAGGCTCGCCTCTTTCCCATGATTCTTCCCTTCAGGTGCGCTTTCCTCATGTGCAGTGCTTTCCTTATCCTTGGAATTGAGCACACGCTGCGTGTTTAGAGAGTTCTACGTATACCCATCTGAGGTTTTCTTCTTTTTTCAGGTGAGTGTGCCCAGAAGATTATACTTCACCATTTTTGTCTTAATGTTCATGCCCAGAAGTTGCTTCTGCCTGGGGGTCCACATTTAACATTTTGATGTTAACAGGTGTGGACCATCAGGAACTGGCCTCTTCCTAGAGATACCAAATTATTGTTTTTAGAGAGGCAAGGCAATAATTGCAGAACCGTCACCTGACATTCCTAGTGCGGGTGGGGAGAGCCCTCTCCTGCCCAGTTCATGCCTAACTTACCTGTAACATAAGTCATGATTAATAGCATGAAGTTGGGATTAAAGACACAGATTGAACCTCAATCCTGACACTATGTGGAACTAAGTGAATTATTTTGCCTCTTACCCATATTTTCCTGATCTTTCAATTCAATGGACTGGTATAGAGCATAGCAAGGTAGGGGTTATTTTTTGGGTATTATATGACGTTTTTCATGTAGTGATTTAGCACAGTGTTTGCCACATAGTAAATACTCAAGAAAGTTAGTAACATCATCAGAATCATCACCAAGTGAAACTTGTAATTGTCTTGTTCTAATTTCTGTAAATAATAAGCATCTGTTTTCAATGCAGGATTTACCCAACAAACACTAGAATTTCTAAAATAGGCCAGGCGCGGTGGCTCAAGCCTGTAATCCCAGCACTTTGGGAGGCTGAGACGGGCGGATCACAAGGTCAGGAGATCGAGACCATCCTGGCTAACACGGTGAAACCTCGCCTCTACTAAAAAATACAAAAAATAAAATAAAATAAATGAAATACATGAAGTTTGCTCTTTGCTACTTCCCATCCTTGCCACCTTTACCACTTGATTTTGAACTCCAGATTCCCCTATCTCTGCTAGAGTTTTCCTTTTCTTTCTTTTTCCCTATTGTATATATTGTCTTTTAACAGACTAGATTATTCAGTTATTTAATATGTTTAATGTTTACTATCTGTCTTAAGATTCCTTAGGGCAAGGTTTTTAGTCTGTGTTGTTCATTGTCATACCATAGGACAGTGTATGGCACATAGTAGGCACCCACTATATATTTGCTAAATAAATGAGTAAATGAATGGTTTTCATCCTGGTTTACCCCTGAAAAAATTATATTTTATAAATTCTTATATAGCAATGACCCTCCAAATTCAGACTTTATCAAAGACTGCTTCATATACTGGATATGTTGACTCAATGAACAGATTTGTACAATATGTAAGTCATACATTTTTTGGGTACCATGGTTTCAGAACCTAGTTACCTGTAATAATTCCAAAATCTTTAGGAATGAGTTAATGTATTTGTAATTATGAATAGAACGACAATCATTGGCTGTCAGTTTTTTTCTTTCTCTAGATTGATGAACAGAATATTCAGGGAATGAGTGTTCTGTGTTCTTGGTGCACTCATTGTCAGATAGCAAAGTGTATATGTGTTTGAGAGAGTATCTACATGTTTAAATGTAGGAAGTATTGGAGGGGGTGGTAGTTAATGCTTTAAAGAAATATGCCAGAAAAAGATGGTATGTAAATTCTTACATGTTCTTCTTAACCTTCCTCATACATGTCACATCATGCTATCCCATTCTCATTCTTCACTCTCTTCAGTCAAGAAAATATTATTTTGCTTTAGATTTGGGTTAAATGCATGGGTCTTCCAGCTGGTTCTGAAATAATCTTTTTTTTTGTTATTGACAATATTTTTATAATTGTTAACATCTTTTTCATTGTCCATTGTATTTTTTTCATTTGCAAATGTGGTTTGTTTTGTTGGAAGAATATTTCAAATTTAAAGAGCACTAAAAAGAGTGAAGAGCCCTAAAGACAACTGGGGTTTTATGTTGAAAACATTTCTCTGAACACCTGTGAACTGTTGAATTTAATTGGGTTACAGCTGGAAGAGACTGTGGAGAGGAGGGAGCAGGCTGGCATTTCTAAACAAGCATACATTAACATCATCGTGACTTTCCTCTAACAGGCTAGAGGGAAGAACGGTCATGAATGATTCCAGGCTAGATTAGGGCACTTATACTCTCTTCTCTATCCTTTTATCTATATCTCTTTTCAAGATAGGGTCAGGAAAGTGTTTAAATAACTGGCAATGTTTAGATGTTTAGTTAGATTAACTCTCCCAATTGTATTCCAATTTCATTAAGGACACTGCTGTAAACTGAAGTAATGAGAGACATTGTGGAATTCCAGCAAGCAGTGTACAGTGGTCAGGAAGACAGAGTAAGTGTAGAACATACTCCATACCTGCACATGTTGAACACTCAGTAATGATAAACCAGTGTCCTGTATGAGGATGCACACTTTTAGAATAGTGTGGTTTTTCTGGTGTTATGAAAATTGCTTCCATAGGGACTCTATATCGTAATTGACTGAGGAGAAAGAATGGGCACAAATATCTAGAACAATAAACGATACACAAGAACTTTCTAGAGAAATGCCTTCGAGAACACATCTCAATATGATCTGTGGTCATGAGAAAAAAATATATATATATGTATGTGTATATATATATTAAAGTAGTGAAAGAAGAGGAGCTATCAGGAGTCCCACTGAAAGGATTGGCCAGGGAGGCCTAGGAGGAAGGGTCATTTCTTCAGGATTCAGTTATCACAGGCCAGTCTCTGTGTCTTACATCCCTCATCTCAAAATTGGGAATGCAATATCCTTCCATGCCTATTTCCTAACAGAATTTGAAGCATCAAATCAGATTATAAAACTAAAGGCACTTTATAAAAAGTACAGTTATAATATGCAGGTTCCAGAATTGTTTAAGCGATAGGGCTGAATTCAAACAGAGAATCCATAACAGCGTCAGGATTAGTTCAGTCTCACAGAGTTAAAAATAGTACTGATATTTTTAGCCACGAAACAGTTTCTAATTTCTTAAAAAGAAATAAGTAAACTTCATAAGTAATCATTTCTTTACATGGGTTCTTTGCTCCATCTAAACTGATCTTTCTGTACCTCTTAAAAAATGCTTTGCTTTTTCCTACTTTTCATTTTATTCATCTTATTTTCCCTAAACTATCTATATGCTCCACCATATGTTCAGGGCTCCCAGGGCTCAAAAGAAGACTGATGTTGTGTTTTATTTTTTGAATAAAGATTAATGCCTAATTATCCAAAATGTATTTGGGTACTTACTAGTTTGTGCTACATATATATAATATATATATTAGCAACTTACATTACTCAGAATTCTTTATATAAAGTATTATATATAAAGTATATATAATATATACTAAGTATATAATATAGAGTATGTATATAATAGTCATCATATAATATATCAAGTATATATAATAGTAAGTATATATTATATAGATAAATATAATACATATAAATATATGCATATAAATGTAAAATATTCTGAGTAATTTGAGGTGCTAATTTCATTGTAACTTGTCACAACATTCCTTAGCCAAGTAAACCAAGGGTGCCAGTGTAGGAAATTGTATGTAAGCAAAAAGTCACCTCTGGAACCTTCTGAGAGATGAAAGTGTCTTTACTGTTGACCTTTTAATGCAGGATTATCACATACTGTTCTAAGGTAAGACATCTATAACAGTTGTTCCATGTGAGCTACTTACTGCATAGGACATCACCCCAACTGCATTTAAAGATATAGCAATGATCTCAAGTATAGTATAAATATATTCCTCTCTAAAAACAAGAGTCGTCACTCCTGTGGTAGAACCCTGAGTGACAGATGGGATTATGCTAGATGGGCAATGGATATCTAGGGATACAAAACATGAGAGTATCTGACTTCATCCCCAGAACTTGCAAGCTTTTATTTCTATCTGGCAGAATTATGCAACTGCAAGATTCATAACACAGGAGTCACTTTATTAAAAATGTGTAGAGGATTCAGGAACCAATGCTGCCCACATTCTTACTAAGTCATTGCTTAATGAAAATGACAGACATTTCCACTAAGTAATCATGCCAGAAGGTTAACACCTTAGTACAGAGAACATCTGTCTTAGTCTGTTTTGTGTTGCATCACAGAATACCTGAAACTGGGTAATTTTATAAAGAGCAAAGATTTATTTTTCATAGTACTGGAGGCTGGGAAATTAAAGATCAGGGTGCCAATACATTAGAGCCCAGTCTCTCTGCCTTCGAGATGGTAGCTTGAACAGTGCATACTCCAAAGGGGAGGAACACTATGTCCTCATAAGGCAGAAGAGTGGAAAAGAGCAAACTTTTTCCCGCAAGCCTTTTTTATGGAGGCATTAATACCTTCATGGGAACAGAGCCCTCATGACCTAAATATTTTCCATTAAGCCCCACCTCTGACACTGTTTCACTGGAGATTACGTTTCCAACACATGAATTGTAAAGGAGACAAAAATATTTAACATTCAAATCACAGTGACAGCCAAACGGACAATCATGAGAAAGATACAATCATGAGAATGAGGATAGAAATTCAAGAGGTGCATTTATAAATTAATGTAATTAAACGAAGATGTTCTTTAAATGAAGCATGATAAATATTTTAGTACCATAAGTTAATACCTAAAGTTTAGTAGTTACTTTTGTGGAAAATTGTAAGACACTTGCAACACAATAATAATCAAGTTAAAATTCTCTAAAATAAAGGAGGAAGAAAATTTTGAATTTTGGAGACATCATAAGTAAAAATAATATAGAAAATCTCCAGTGAGATACACTGTGGTTAACATAATGATCTGAAAATTCTGAAAAGAAGTATATTTCAAGCAGTCAGCATGAAAGTAGAGCAACACAAAAGTGATACAATATCAACTGGCCTCAGATATTAATGACAACCTTCAAACTACATAACAAATACTTGAAATAACTTTGCTGAAGGAGGTGGAAAAAATTACTCTGCTAAGCAATTTTGGAAAAAAGTTTAGATTATAACAATAAAGGCAAAAGGAACTATACATAAACACTGTACTGTAATTGACAAAGGTGTTTTCCCAGGGAACAGGGGTTAATAAATATAAAACTATTATACATGCAACTGGAATTCAGCACCAAGCAAATGGATGGGACGACGGGATCCAGGTTTCTCAATGTTAGAGTGAGAAGTTACAAATAAGCAATGTAGGAAGGCCAGAATGATCTGTTTGGTGTTGGATTAAAGTTGGAGACCAGTATAAACTCATGTATAGCTTTGTATATGTGTGTGTGTATGTGTGTATATTATATATATATATGTGTATATTATATATGTGTGTATATATATGTAGATATATATATAATATGCATACATAGAGGGAAATATATGGACACATATATATACAAACACACATATACATATAGTCACACCCAAATGAACACATACAGAAATATTTATAGATATGTACACAAATATATCTCATTTTCCTGTCGCTTGACCTAGTGGAGAATCAATGACAGCCCAGGAGCAATGAGTAAACATAGCGCCCCCCCTCTTGGTTTTAACATCATTCTTTCATAAAAACTACCACGGTTCCTTTGAGAATGGCTGATCCTAGGACTGAGGTAGAGAATGTACAAAATGAGTCTGTAATATTCCATAGTGCCAGGAAGCAAGGAAGTACTAGCATACACACAGAGATGTATGTTAGGCACAGACCCACATGCACACACACTCAGAGGAGAATATGTCAAATGACCACAAGAGCCAACTGAAAGACAGAACAGTTAAAGGAACAAAATCAAGTTGTATTAGATTAAAACTCATAGAATCAGATAAGCATCCATGAGTCCATACTTATATAAATGCTCAAATAAATAAGAAAATGGCCAAGAACAGACAAATTTCCCAGGCAAAAGCATTACAAATAATTTGTGTAGACAATCCACATTTAAGGAGCATGACACCTGATTTCTCAAGTATGGACAGAGCATGGTGACTTCCTTCCAAAAAGAATAGTTTGGAAAGAGAGAAAGAAAGAATTACTACAGCGGAGAAACCTAATAAACAGTTTAGCAGGGTTAACCTGGCCAATCAGTTGATCAGGATTGACATCAATAATAAGTCATGTTGATCTACTCTTCCCTCGATATAATGCAATAAAATGGCACTTACCTCTGTGGTCTTCCTTCCAGAAACACTTTACCCCCAGGCTAATCATGAGGAAAATTTCAGACAAATTCCTATTTCCAAAGATAGCAACATCAGTCCAAGTTCTTCTCATACTCTTTTCTCTCCATCTCCCTATCTTCTGCCTTCTTTTTTCCACTTTTAACCACCCTGTCATTACATTAGGCTTACCTGGATGATCCTGGATAATTTTCCTATTTTAAGCTCAGCAGATTAGCAACCATAATTTCATCTCTAATTCCTCATTGCCATATAGGTAACATAATCATGGGTCCCAGGAATTAGGATGTATGCCATATTGGGGACCATTATTCTATTAACACATAGGGAATCAATCAGTTCTACTGAAAATTAAAACTCATATTTAATACATTATATAATATTTGTCTTAATCTTAGAAATATATTTTAGAATATGCCTTGAGAGGAAATACTTATCTCAAATTCAGCAATTGAGCATTTTTCTCTATTTCTTCTATAAAACGGAATTAGAATTAAACATTTTAAAACATTCTGGCCGGGCGCGGTGGCTCAAGCCTGTAATCCCAGCACTTTGGGAGACCGAGACGGGCGGATCACGAGGTCAGGAGATCGAGACCATCCTGGCTAACACAGTGAAACCCCGTCTCTACTAAAAAAAAAAACAAAAAACTAGCCGGGCGAGGTGGCGAGCGCCTGTAGTCCCAGCTACTCGGGAGGCTGAGGCAGGAGAATGGCATAAACCCAGGAGGCGAAGCTTGCAGTGACCAGAGGTCCGGCCACCGCACTCCAGCCTGGGTGACAGAGCGAGACTCCGTCTCAAAAAAAAAATTAAAAAAAAACAAAAAAACAAAAAAAACATTCTATGTTGGGTATATTTTCAATTATTTCTATGAGTCATATCTATCTACTTTTCTATCTATAATGAGAAATTACTGGAATGTTGTATATGAGATGCATAGTGGAAAAATCTTGCATAATTTGATTCTGTCAGTAAGAATATTTTAATTTTTATTACACTTAAGTTGCTCTTTGAAAAATAATGAGCAGGCATAATATTTATCTTTAATCCTAAAACAAAGATATAAATCATTATCTTTTAATAAAACTGAACCCAGAGTTATCTCTTATTAGATGCAGCTAGAAACCTAGTAGAGCATGAAATATAGACTATGGTTCATAGTCAGGATATGCTCGTTGACTTGAATTTGTAAAAGATATGGCAGGGGATGTTTGGCCAAAACTCTGATTATCATAATTAAACTGATGAAAATAATAGGAATGGGAAGTAAAATTGACATACATTAACTGTACATAAATCATATGCAAATGTATTCACTTTTGAATGGTTACATTGTACTGTTTTTCAATTTTATGTCTTAGGGGTAGGTTATGAGGTTACAGTGAGGGGACAGACACAGAGTTATTCTCTCTACAAGTCAACTAAATGCAAAGAAATGATTTTGCAGAATATACAGATGTGAATGAGAGGAAAAGACTGACACCAATAACTTTCTAAAATAGTAAAATTCTCACATTTTCCTGTATCTAGAAAAACAATAATTTGATTGACTCGTTAACCATGTGAAAGGAAGGGCAGTATTGACTGCTCTCTGTTATAAACAAATGCTACCACTCTATTTGTTCTTCTCCATGTTTCGCTCTATTATTTATTTCTTAAAGATTAATTTTTTCTTACCCTTATCCAAAGAGTGTCAATGGTTCATTGAAATTACCTAGCCTTTTTCTGGTCAAATTGGGAATAAAGTCAAGTTTCCTGACTCTGTGGTGTACACGTTTCCTGGCTCACTGCCCCCAGAGGTGGTCTTTAAGGTTATGTGTGATTCCCTGCCATAAATGTCTTTTGCCACACTACAGCCTTGGGAGAGCTGTAAAGGACAGATATATAACAAATAATGGAAAAGTAAAGGAAAATGAAACCAAAATCAAAACAAAACAGAAAGACACAGACTTTCAAAGAGAAGATTTAATGCAAAGTTTTCCTTATATATACATTTTGGGGGCAAGAAGCTTCTATGTCAGTCCAGAAATTCTTTGAATTGTATTGACAAACTTATATTATGTGTAAGAAATCCACTAGTTGAAGGAAGGCTTCAAGTTTTCAGAAAAGATAAAAGAAGAGAAGGAACACACTCCTTTAAAGACATATTAGAAAAGAAGAAAAGGGGAAAGAAAGGAGTGAAGAGAGGAGGGATGGGAAGAACACCCTATTTATTCAGAGGAGGGACTCTAAGAGACCTAAGAGAAAACCATTTAGTACTTTAATGGTGACAGAGAGCCAACAAGCTTCCTGGCACATAGAAGTTTAATCTGACTCAAGATAGGAGTGAAGAGAGGCAATTTAGATTAATAAATGAGTCTGCAATACTGAGATCACCAAGCCGAACCCGCTCATTATAGTGACCCATTACATATATGTAAATCTCTACTTGAGAGAACCTGTAGGCATACTGTTAAGAACAAATGGCAAGATCAAAAGCTCTAAAATGTGAACTTAGGTGATATGGTTTGACTCTGTATCCCCACCCAAGTCTCATCTTGCATTCCCACGTGTTGTGGGAGGGACCCAGTGGGGAGGTAATTAAATCATGGGGGTGGCCTTTCCCATGCTGTTCTCATGAGAGTGAATAAGTCTCAGGAGATCTGATAATTTTAAAAACGGGAATTTCCCTGCAAAAGCTCTTTTTTGCCTGCTGCCATCCACATAAGATGTGACTTGCTCCTCCTTGTCCCCTGACATGATTATGAGACTTCCCTAGCCACATGGAACTGTAAGTCCATTAAACCTCTTTCTTTTGTAAGTTGCCCAGCCTCAGGTATGTCTTTATCAACAGTGTGAAAACAGTCTAATACACTAGGTCTACTTACTCCTGACGTATGTCCCTTCTCATAAGCATGCTGCAACCTAACATGACTCCCCAAGCTAGTTCTGTGCTTAAATGTAACGATACATTATTTTTGGAACAACCAGAGACTTCCTTGTTTATATAGCTGTTACTGCTAAAATCATTTCAGCATTTTCTATTTGAGGACAATATTTAAAATATTTCATATTATTAACTTTTAAAAAACTTTAAAAAAACAAATTAAGTAATAATGTTATCTCAGTTTTACAAAAGGTTAAATCGAGGCAGATACATTAAATATGTTGTACATGCCATAGTTAAGGCACAATTGGGGATTGAAGAAAGCATAGGATTGTAGAACTCATGCTTTTCAAGGAGCCTAACTCAGAACCTAAAACTTCTACAATACTAATTCTTTGGCTTATGCTAATGAAGAACCATATTGAGTCATTATTATTTTTCTGTAGAAGAATTAAAGCTTAGAGAAGTTTTGGTTATTTCATTATGTCATGGAGTCTGTAAACATTTAATGCAGAGCACGTACTCAGAGTCAGGCCTTGAGTTACCAACCTTAGGATATAATGGTATGGCAGTGACCCTGCTCCTTCTATCAGGGAGTGTTCAGTCATCATAGTAAATCTTTTAGTGATGCTCCAAGAGGAGAGAATATAGGTTGGGAAGTTTAAATGATCAGCAGAAACCATACCATTATTTAACAAAATATATTCCAAGTTGAGTGCAGTGGCTCACACCTGTAATCCAGCACTTTGGGAGGCCAAAGAGGGAGGATCACTTGAGGCCAGGCATTCAAAACCAGCTCAGTCAACATAGCGAGACACCATATATAAAAAAGAAAAATTAAAAAATAGTTGGCCAGGCATGGTGTTGTGTGCCTGTAGTTCCTGCTACGTTGGAGGCTGAGGCAGGAGGACCACTTGAGCTCAGGAGTTTGAGGTTGCCTTAAGCCACAATCATGCCTCTGTACTCCAGTCTGGGTGACAGAGAGAGACTCTGTCTCAAAGAAAAAGAAAATCCGGAATTACAGGTAACTACTTTAACAGTATAGAATCCTAAGCTTCCAGTCTCTCAATTTTTAGTAGAGTTCCCACTCCCTAAAATGTTTGTCCACCAAAAAATTGTCAATATATTTTGGGTGATCTCATTGAAAACTTAATTATAAAACAAATTAAATCAAAACATAAATCTCTTCCCCTCAAAAATAGGTAAGTATGCAAAGTTTTACATATCAGAATGTTCCCTGATCCCAAGTTAAGAGAAAAAATTTAGAACCAGGTAAAGCAAGATGAGGCCAATAAGGATACATTTAATAATTAAAAATTCTCTAGTCTTATAAACTGGGATAATTATTAACTTACTCCTATTGCATTTAGTTGGTCAACTTTTATTGAGTACTATACTCCCCAGAGTGAGGCTAAGGCCAATGGAATGTACAGAAAAGAAGGTCCTTCCTTCAAGAACTTTATGATTTGTTTGATATACGAGACACATATGTAAGAAACAAGCATGAAATATTTACTGTAAAAGTGAGAATCTGCATCCACCAGAGAAATGAGGCAATCATAAACAATTCTTTTTTATTTAAAATTCTCTCTCTTAAAAATGGTTTAGACTAGAGTATCCCTAAGGGCCGTCAAGCGCTAATATTATATGATTATATCAACAGCAATGGGATCAGGGCTGCTCACATCCAGCAAGTTGTATGGAACACAGGTGAAAAGAAAAATATTAGCTTCTGTCCAAAGCTCTACATTCACTCACCTCTTTCTTTTTTACTCTATCTTACTCCTTTGGGACTATCAGCCCTTAGATCTCTCCTGCTTATCTCTACATCTGTAACATCTTATAGCGTACTCTTTTTTCCTGATGTCTAAAAATTTTACTTGAAGAACAAAGATGTTAAATTTCCTATATTTATAATACAGGGAATCACCAAAAGGGGATAACACCATTTTTAGTGTTTAATGAGTGGTCCCAGTTTAGAAAAAGATGCCCTATCATCCATGTCCCCCCATTATCCCTCAATTCATATAAGAACAGCACTCAGAAAGATGTCAAATAATTTTGTGTGCAGGTTCCTAGGGAACCTATTATGCCTCCTTTTAGAGAGAAAATAGCAGAGCTGTTCTTCCCTACTAATATGGCAGAATCACTTGTAATATATGGTGATAAATCAAGGACACTTCTCAGTGTCCTTCTCTGAAAGTCACTGCACATCTGGGTCTTTAGAGTTCCTGAAGCTTCTGAGGTATGGAGAGATGGAAGAGTTGAGAGAGGGTACGCTAGTGGGGAAAAGCAAATTGCTCTTTAATGTGGATTAAATATGCATTTTTCCCCATAGTCGATTGTACACTAGTGAAAGTAGCTAAACTTGAAAAACCTTCCTTTAATTTTCCAAGCAAACTACCTACTGAATGGAAGAAACAAAAAGCAGTTCAGAGCTCTATATTCTCTGTTCACTCTCCAGATGCAAGTTTTATTCTTTCTACTCTGGGAGATGTGACTGTGTTCCTCTATGTAAGCACAGTTCCTGTGAAGGACCCTCTCTCCAGTGACTAAATCCAGGCCCTGCTAGACAATTCCACCTGAACAACTTCAGCTCTTACTGAAACTCAGTAACTCTCTTTCTTCATTTTGCTCTTCAGGACTTGCATTGGTAGCAGTTTCTTGATATCACCACTCCCTGGGTGTGTCATCATCCATTGCTGTTTCACTGAATTCAACACACAACTATGTAAATAATGTATTCATTAAATATTTTCACTACTCTCTTTGAGTTCATCTGCTCTATTTTGGGAATCTGACGGACATAGTTTTGGTGTCATGGATCAGTTTTATCTTTAGTGCATGGACCAGGAAAAACAGGAAAAAGATGAAATGAAACTGGATCTTCAAGGTCATTAAATTGGAACCATAGGACCCTCAAAACAACTAATGAGTACCCTCCCATTACGCAGTATGTCCAACCAGTTCTTTTTAGACAGGGAAAGAAATGTGCCAAGTATTTAGACCTTTGTTTCACTCTCCCTTCTCCTTGCCCATTAGCAGAGAACATGCATGTGAAAGTGAATAGGTGAAGGAGGTAAAGAGATCATTCCACCCGACTTCCACCCCATCTTAAGATTGAAAGTTGCTAAATCCACTGATAGTTGTAGCCTGTAATACAGGAAGGGGAGGAGAAGGGATTTAAATGAAACTTACAAATGAGCAGACCTAGATTTTGAAACTGAAGTGACATAGTTTGAATAAACTGAAGTTACTTGTATGGAATCTATCAAAATATTACAAAAAGATCAATGGAAATGGGTTTATATAGGAGAGTTGTCACGCAGTTAGTGGAAACATAAAATGGTTTCCCATTTAAACCTGTAATGAGTTGAGACTCTTCAATAAATTAATTTTACTAAGTGTGGTATGCTCTGGCCAGCTTGATGTAGGCTTACTCATGTGGTAATAAATATATGACTGTTGCATGTAAGCAGTCTAGTTTAGGAGATAGAATCATAAGAAATGCATTATGGCTTTCTTCTACTGATTTGAACACAGCCATGGGCACTAGGCTTTCCTCACACCCTCTGTAAAAACTAGATGCTTACGTAATACAATTTTATTGGTCACTTTAAGATACAAAGTACTGTATCAACTCAGTAAATAAAATGTCTTTTCAGAATAATCCAAAGTTACAACTTGATTTAGTGTTCAAACTTGTTCATTGCCCCAGCTAAAATCTAATACTAAAGAGAAGATTGAGTTTGGCAAGGGGTCAAGTTGTCACCTCTTTACTTTTCTCACCTAGTATTTCTTCCATATCTTGCTAACTATAGCTATAATCTCCTAAAGGACTCTCTGAATTTTATAGATATTTAAACTAGAATACTCCCTCACTCCTCTGTGTGTGTGTGTGTGTGTGTGTCTGTCTGTCTGTCTGTCTGTTGTTTTTGTGCATTCTTTTTTTTTTTTTTTTTGAGACAGAGTCTCACTCTGTCACCAGGCTGGAGTGCAGTGGCATGATCTTGGCTCACTGCAACCTCTGACTCCCTGGTTCAAGAAATTCTCCTGCCTTAGCTTTCCAAGTAGCTGGGATTACAGGAACACGCCACCATGCCCAGCTAATTTTTGTGTTTTTAGTAGAGATGGGGTTTCACCATGTTGGCCAGCATGGTCTCAATCTCCTGACCTTGTGATCTGCCCTTCTTGGCCTCCCAAAGTGCTGAGATTACAGTCATGAGTCACTGCGCCCAGCAGTTTTGTCCATTCTTTGGAAAAATATTCTTGTATATTGCTGCAGTTTCCTTGAAATAGTCAAATGCATATTTATATGGAATGGTTGCTTAAAGCTCCTTTTTCCAAAAAGAGGTTCCAAGATGGCCGAATAGGAACAGCTCTGGTCTGCAGCTCCCAGCGTGATTGATGCAGAAGACAGGTGATTTCTGCATTTCCAACTGAGGTACCTGGTTCATCTCACTGGGACTTGTTGGACAGTGGGTGCAGCCCATGGCGGGTGAGGCGAAGCAGGGCAGGGTGTCACCTCACACAGGAAGCACAAGGGGTTGGGCGATTTCCCTTTCCTAGCCAAGGGAAGCCGTGACAGACAGTTCCTGGAAAATCAGGACACTTCTGCCCTAATTCTGTGCGTTTCCAACGGTCTTAGCAAATGGCACATCAGGAGATTATATCCCGTGCCTGGTTTGGTGGGTCCCACATGCACGGAGCCTTACTCACTGCTAGCGCAGCAATCCAAGATGGAACTGTGAGGCAGCAGCCTGGGATCGGGGAGGGGCGTCCACCATTGCTGAGGCTTGAGTAGGTAAACAAAGCGGCTGGGAAGCTGGAACTGAGTGGAGCCCACCACAGCTCAACAAGGCCTGCCTGACTCTGGAGACTTCACCTCTGGGGGCAGGGCATAGCTGAACAAAAGGCAGCAGAAACCTCTGCAGACTTAAATGTCCCTGTCTGACAACTTTGAAGAGAGTAGTGGTTCTCCTAGCATGGAGTTTGAGTTCTGAGAATGGACAGACTCTCTCCTCAAGTGGGTCCCTGACCCCCCTATAGCCTAACTGGGAGACACCTGCCAGTAGGGGCTGACTGACACCTCATACATCTGGCTGCCCCCTGAGATGGAGCTTCCAGAGAAAGGATCAGGCAGCAGTATTTCCTGTTCTGCAGCCTCCACTGGTGTTACCCAGGCAAACAGCGTCTGGAGTGGACCTCCAGCAAATTCCAACAGACCTGCAGCTGATGGTAGTGACTACTAGAAGGAAAACTAACAAACAGAAAGGAATAGCATCAACATCAACAAAGGACACCACAACAAAAATTCATCTGTGGGTCACCACCATCAAAGACCAAAGGTAGATAAAATCACAAAGATAGGGAGAAACCAGAGCAGAAAAGCTGAAAATTCTAAAAACCAGAGCGCCTCTTCTCCTCCAAAGGGTCACAGCTCCTTGCCAGGAATGCAACAAAGCTGGACAGATAGTGACTTTGACGAGCTGACAGAAGTAGGCTTCAGAAGATCTGTAATAACAAACTTCTCCGAGCTAAAGGAGGACGTTCAAACCCATCGAAAGGAAGCTAAAAATCTTGAAAAAAGTTTAGATGAATGGCTAACTAGAATAAACAGCATAGAGAAGACCTTAAATGATCTGATGGAGCTAAAAACCATGGAAACAGAACTACATGACCCATGCACAAGCTTCAGTAGCTGATTCAATCAAGTGGAAGAAAGGGTATCAGTGATTGAAGATCAAATGAATGAAATGAAATGAGAAGAGAAGTTTAGAGAAAAAATGGTAAAAAGAAATGGGCAAATCCTCCTAGAAATATGGGACTATGTGAAAAGAGCAAATCTCTGTTTGATTGGTGTATGTGAAAGTGACAAGGAGAATGGAACCAAGTTGGAAAACACTCTGCAGGATATTATACAGGAGAACTTCCCCAACCTAGCAAGGCAGACCAACAGTCAAATTCAGGAAGTACAGAGAACACCACAAAGACACTCCTCAAGAAGAGGAAACCCAAGACACATAATTGTCAGGTTCACCAAGGCTGAAATGAAGGAAAAAATGTTAAGGGCAGCCAGAGAGAAAGGTTGGCTTAACACAAAGGGAAGCCCATCAGACTAACAGCAGATCTCTCGGCAGAAACTCTACAAGTCAAAAGAGAGTGGGGGCCAATATTCAACATTCTTAATGAAAAGAATTTTCAAGCTAGAATTTCATATCCAGTCAAACTAAGCTTCATAAGCAAAGGAGAAATAAAATCATTTATAAACAAGAAATATTGAGAGATTTTGTCACCACCAGGCCTGCCTTACAAGAGCTCCTGAAGGAAGCACTAAATGTGGAAAGGAACAACCAGTACCAGCCACTGCAAAAACTTGCCAAATTGTAAAGCCCACTGATGCTAGGAAGAAACTGCATCAACTAATGAGCAAAATAACCAGCTAACATCATAGTGACAGGATCAATTTCATACATAACAATATTAACCTTAGATGTAAATGGGCTAAATGCCCCAATTAAAAGACACAGACTGGCAAATTGGATAAAGAGTCAAGACTCATCAGTGTGCTGTATTCAAGAGACCCATCTCACATGCAGAGACACATATAGGCTCAAAATAAAGGGATGGAGGAAGATCTGCCAAGCAAATGGAAAAAAAAAAAAAAAAGCAGGGGTTGCAATTCTAGTCTCTGATAAAACAGACTTTAAACCAACAAAGATCAAAAGAGACGAAGAAGGACATTGCATAATGGTAAAGGGTTCAATTCAACAAGAAGAGCTAACTATCCTAAATATATGCACCCAATACAGGAGCATCCAGATTCTTAAGGCAAGTCCTTAGAGACCTACAAAGAAACTTAGACTCCCACACAATAATAATGGGAGAGTTTAACATCTCACTGTGAATATTAGATCAATGAGACAGAAGGTTAACAAGGATATCCAGGACTTGAACTCAGCTCTGCACCAAACGAACCTAATAGACATCTACAGAACTCTCCACCCTAAATCAACAGAAAATACATTCTTTTCAGCACCACATCACATATTCCAAAATTGACCCTATTGTTGGAAGGAAAGCACTCCTCAGCAAATGTAAAAGAATAGATTTCACAACAAACTGTCTCTAAGATCAAAGTGCAATCAAATTAGAACTCAGGATTAAGAAACTCACTCAAAACCACACAACTACATGGAAACTAAACAACCTGCTCCTGAATGACTACTGGGTACATAACAAAATGAAGGCAGAAATAAATTCTTTGAAATGAATGAGAACAATGACACAACATATCAGAATCACTGGGACACATTTAAAGCAGTGTATAGAGGGAAATTTATAGCACTAAATGCCCACAAGAGAAAGCAGGAAAGATCTAAAATCAACACCCTAACATCACAATTAAAAGAACTAGAGAAGCAAGAGCAAACACATTCAAAACCTAGCAGAAGGCAAGAAATAACTAAGATCAGAGCAGAACTGAAGGAGACAGACACAAAAAACCCTTCAAAAAATCAATGAATTCAGGAGCTGGTTTTTTGAAAAGATCAACAAAATTGATAGACTGCTAGCAAGACTAATAAAGAAAAAAAGAGAGAAGAATCAAATAGACGCAATAAAAAATGATAAAGGGGATATCACCAATGATCCCACAGAAATACAAACTACCATCAGAGAGTACTATAAACATCTCCATGCAAATAAACTAGAAAATCCAGAAGAAATGGATAAATTTCTGTACACATACACCCTCCCAAGACTAAACCAGGAAGAAGTTGAATCCCTAAATAGACCAATAGCAGGCTCTGAAATTGAGGCAATGATTAATAGCCTACAAACCAAAAAAAGTCCAGGGGCAAATGGATTCACAGCCGAATTCTACCAGAGGTACAAAGAGGAGCTGGTACCATTCCTTCTGAAACTATTCCAATCAATAGAAAAAGAGGGAATCCTTTCTAACTCATTTTATGAGGCCAGCATCATCCTGATACCAAAGCCTGGCAGAGACACAACAAAAAAATAATTTTAGACCAATATCCCCAATGAATATTGATGCAAAAATCCTCAATAAAATACTGGCAAACTGAATCCAGGAGCACATCCAAAAGTTCATCCACCACGATCAACTTGGCTTCATCCCTGTGATGCAAGACTGGTTCAACATACACAAATCAATAAACAAAATCCATCACATAAACGGAATCAAAGACAAAAACCACATGATTATCTCAATAGATGCAGAAAAGGCCCTCAACAAAATTCAACAGCCCTTCATGCTAAAAACTCTCAATAAACTAGGTATTGATGGGATGCATCTCAAAATAATAAGAACTACTTATGACAGACCCACAGCCAATATCATATTGAATGGGCAAAAACTGGAAGCATTTCCTTTGAAAACTGGCACAAGGCATGGATGCCCTCTCTCACAACTGCTATTCAACATAGCGTTGGAAGTTCTGGCCAGGGCAATCAGGCAGGAGAAAGAAATAAAGGGTATTCAATTAGGAAAAGAGGAAGTCAAATTGTCTCTGTTTGCAGATGACGTGATCATATATTTGGAAAACCCCATGGTCTCAGCCAAAAATCTCCTTAAGCTGATAAGCAACTTCAGCAAAGTCTCTGGATACAAAATCAGTGTGCAAAAATCACAAGCATTCCTATATACCAATAACAGACAAACAGAGAGCCAAATCATGAATGAACTCCCATTCACAATTGCTTCAAAGAGAATAAAATACCTAGGAATCCAACTTACAAGCAATATAAAGGACCTCTTCAAGGAGAACTACAAACCACTGCTCAGTGAAATAAAAGAGGACGCAAACAAAAGGAAGAACATACCACGCTCAAGGATAGGAACAATGAATATTGTGAATGTGAAAATGGCCATACTGCCCAAGGTTATTTATAGATTCAGTGCCATCCCCATTAAGCAACCATTGACTTTCTTCACAGAATTGGAAAAACTGCTTTAAAGTTCATATGGAACCAAAAAAGAGCCCACATTGCCAAGACAATCCTAAGTCAAAAGAACAAAGCTGGAGGCATCATGCTATCTGACTTTAAACTATACTAGAAGGCTACAGTAAGCAAAACAGCATGGTACTGGTACCAAAACAGAGATATAGACCAATGGAACAGAACAGAGTCCTCAGAAATAATACCACACATCTACAGCCATCTGATCTTTGACAAATCTGACAAAAACAAGAAGTGGGGAAAGGATTCTCTATATAATAAATGGTGCCTGGAAATTCGCTAGCCATAAGTAGAAAGCTGAAACTGGATCCTTTCCTTACTCCTTATACAAAAATTAATTCAAGATGCATTAGAGACTTAAATGTTAGACCTAATACCATAAAATCCCTAGAAGAAAACCTAGGTAATACCATTCAGGACATAGGTATGGGCAAGGACTTCATGTCTAAAACACCAAAAGCAACGGCAAGAAAAGCCAAAATTGACAAATGGGAACTAATTAAGCCAAAGAGCTTCTGCACAGCAAAAGAAATTACCATCAGAGTGAACAGGCAACCTATAGAATGGGAGAAAATTTTTGCAATCTACTCATCTGACAAAGGACTAATATCCAGAACCTACAAAGAACTCAAACAAATTTACAAGAAAAAAACAAACAACCCCATCAAAAAGTGGGCAAAGGATATGAACAGACACTTCTCAAAAGAAGACATTCATACAGCCAACAGACACATGAAAAAATGCTCATCATCACTGGCCATCAGAGAATTGCAAATCAAAACCACAATGAGATACCATCTCACACCAGTTAGAATGGCAATCATTAAAAAGTCAGTAAACAACAGGTGCTAGAGAGGATGTGGAGAAATAGGAACACTTTTACACTGTTGGTGAGACTGTAAACTGGTTCAACCAATGTGGAAAACAGTGTGGCGATTCCTCAGGGACCTATAACTAGAAATACCATTTGACTCAGCCATCCCATTACTGAGTATATACCCATAAGATTATAAATCATGCTCCTATAAAGACACAGGCACATGTATGTTTATTGCAGCACTATTCACAGTAGCAAAGACTTGAAATCAACCCAAATGTCCATCAGTGACAGACTGGATTAAGAAAATGTGCCACATATATACCACGGAACACTATGCTGCCATAAAAAAGGATGAGTTCATGTCCTTTGTAGGGACATGGATGCACCTGGAAACCATCATTCTCAGCAAACTATCACAAGAACAGAAAACCAAATGCTGCATGTTCTCACTCATAGGTGGGAATTGAACAATTAGATCACTTGGATGCAAGAAGGGGAACATCAGCCTATTGTGGGAGCCGGGAAGGCATATATACACCATGGAATACTATGCAGCCATAAAAAAAGGATGAGTTCATGTCCTTCGCAGGGACATGGATGAAGCTGGAAACCATCATTCTTAGTAAATTATCACAAGGACAGAAAAGCAAACACCATAGGTTCTCACTCATAGGTGGGAATTGAACAATGAGAACACTTGGACACAGGGTTGGGAACATCACACACTGGGGCCTGTCATGGAGTGGGGGTAGTGGGGAGGGATAGCATTAGGATAAATACCTAATATAAATGAGGAGTTAAGGGGTGCAGCACACCAATTTGGCACATGTATACATATGTAACAAACCTGCCCATTGTGCACATGTACCCTAGAACTTAAAGTATAATAATTTAAAAAAAAAAAGGACAGAGCAAAGAAGAAGAAGAAAAAAAAAGCTCCTTTTTCCTAAATTTCAAGTAAGGGGCACAATAAGTTCACTCTAAATCTCCAACTTTCAACCATTTTATACCTGTAATCTCAAAATGGATAAGAGGCTTAAAAGGCATAAATTGCTGAATCTCATTTGAATGTTCTTTCAATTGTCTTTTAGTCTCAGTTTAAATACCTGTTTTCATGGTGTGACAGCATAAGAAATTGTCTTAGATGGTTGAAGGTAGCTGTGCTCTCCACCTCTCTTCCATCTAATTATGTTAAAGAGAGAGTCTATGGTTTCTTGGGTCCTTCACACTGGTAAATTTCTCATTCTGCATGGGATTCACTGAATATAAAACAATTGCACATCTGTCAGGGGTTAGAGAAGCATTGTGAAGCTGTGTACACTTTCTGCCTTGTTATTTTTCTCATGTAACTTTTGTATTCCATCTTTATACAGTCTCACACCTAGGAAGTGAGGACAAGTTTGCAAACTCAGATTAGCCTTTTATAGCTTGTCCAGCGTACTACAGATGAATCTAATCCAAAGAATGTAAACTCAGTGTGTCCAGTTCCGGGTCCCTTGATGATCATCAATTTTCTTCAGGAGAGGAAGATGTCTTTATGAATAATAGAAACCACACAGCTTAGCTCTGGGAGAAAAGGTCAATTTATCTAAGTAACCAGTTGTGTCTCATTTTCAATGAAATTGATTGGCCACTTGATAGACTATAAACAAGTCTGTAAAAATGTTTGTTAAGTGAAATGACCTGTGGTAGAATGGTCCTGTCTATAGAGTGTGGATTTTATATGTGCACTGAGGGCAAGAAGGGTCAGGGAGTGTCCAGCTCAGAAGAATATTTAATGAATTAAATTAAAAAACACAGGGGAAAAACACATAGACTCTGACCTCTTTCTCTGAACTTCCATGTATTTTATACTTACCTCTAGATACTTGCCTCAATTTGTATACTGTACATAAATTTCAAAAAGTATATATATATGTTTTCTCCTCCAATGTGTTTGAGATTATCCTGAATACCTTTGCTGTTTGGGCTACAGAATAGACCATGAAGCCTTTCTGAGAATGCAGTAGATATTTTTTTTAATCTTTGAAGTCTTGGTTCCCATTACAATATCTGAACGCTGGTATGAACTCAATACAAGTTTTTTTAAAGTAGAATGAAATTTGAATTGAATCTGTTCATGTTAAGAGTGTTCCTAGTTTTAGAGGTTGTAAGATTTCATAATAATTACAGAGTAAATTACTTAATGTTAAGATAATTGTGTGCTAGAAGAGAAAGTCAACTCATGTGGCTCTCACCTTTCACGATCAAGGCTCTTTTGAAGTGGAGCTTGTGATGGAACCATCTCTTGTCTCCCCTCCTACTTTCACTTTCAGCAGAGATGAAAGATAATGAAAACAGCCACAACAATTCTTTAGGTGCTAGGGAATAAGGCGGCAGGACTATAGCCAACAGGGCAGTGGCTGCTTTATATTTACCAATGAATTTATTATAAGGATGCTTTGAAGATGAAAATAAGTTAGAGAAAAGGAAAAGTAGCAGATGGTGGTAGTCATAGTTTACGAATAAATCAGTCCATTCAAAGGGAAGTAGAAGTACCTGATTGACAGGAATTCTAGTACCAAAGAAAATTAAAGTGATGTGTTTTTGTGTTATTATTTGATATTTTAAAAATATTTTTAAAATACTGGACCTGGGAGGTAAGGTGAAATTGATAACCATGTCCTTACATTAAAACTCTTATTTTGGACAATTTGTTTAGGATTTGGGGTGATTACAAAAAACAGACTTACCCGTGAAAGCAATGTCTACTGAGCATGTGGCAGGACAAACATACGAACTAAAGCAAATCATCTCTTCTCTCCTACTTATTTGCCTTGTTTGTAAAATGGAGAGAATTTTATCTAATGATCTGGAACCTTCTTTTGGTACCCAAATTAAATTCCATTTTCCCCTCCCATGGTATACAGCAGTACTTCTATCCAGTTTAGAGTCTTCCTGTTCTGAGCAAAACAGTGAATTCATACCAATTGAGAAATAATTTTTTTCAGTTCAAAATAGGAGTCCACAGAGCATAATACTTAATAAAAAGTGAAGAAATCACTGATGGCATAATTTCTGAGATTATATCAAAAGCAGTCTTTTTTCTTTGTGGAAAATCTTTCCTTATATCCTTCAAACTGCACAGTATAGACAGGTGTCAGCTCCAGCTAGGTAAACTCCTTTAAAAAACACTATTAGGAATCAAACAGGATCCAAATGTAGTTTGGTTTCATAAAGAAAGAGATGAGTTATCTTGCAGTGGAAACCTTAGGCAATCTTAATGAAGGCATTGAAATTTAAGTAGTAATACAGGAATATCGGTAACATCAAAAATAAACGTAAACCCTTTTAGCAATGACAATTGAGGAGAACAGATATCAATAAGAAATGGAGCCATCTCCAAATTTTCAAATGAAGTCACTTGGTTTCATACAGTCTACTGAAGTTCAAGATTTTGTAGGCTTTATTATCTGTTTTTATTTTGGTTTGTTTTACAGTTTTTCAGTGCTAACCTAAATGACAGTCACATAGGGCAAAGAAGTTTGTAAAATAAAAATTAGATATTTTTATTTTTAAATTTATTTTTTATCTTTTATTTCCAACGTTTATTTTACATTCAGGGGTACATGTGCAGGTTTGTTATAGGTAAATATGTGCCATGGTGGTTTTCTGCACAGATCTTCCCATCACCTAGGTATTAATTTCAGAATCTACTAGCTGTTAATATTCTCCCTACTCCTCTCCCTTCTTCCACCCCAACCCTCTGACAAGTCCCAGTGTGTATTTTTCCCCAGCATATGTCCATGCATTCTCATAATTTAGCTCTCACTTTTAAGTGAGAATAGGCAGTATTTGGTTTTCTGTTTCTGTGTTAGTTTGCTAAGAATTATGGCCTCTAGCTCCATCCATGCCCCCGCAAAGGATATGATTTCATTCCTTTATGGCTGCATAGTGTTCCATAATGTATATGTACCACATTTTTTTAATCTAGTGTATCATTTATGAGCATTTAGGTTGATTCTATTTCTTTGCTATTGTGAATAGCATTGCAATGTGCATTCGAATGCATTTGTCTTTATAATAGAACAATTTATATTCCTTTGGGTATATATCCAATAATGGCATTGCTGAAATCAAATGGTATTCTGCCTCTAGATCTTTGAGGAATTACTACACTGTATTTTACAATGGTTGAACTAACTTATACATCCACCAATAGTGTAGAAGCATTCCTTTTTCTCCACAAACTCAACAGCATCTGTTGTTTTTTGACTTTTTAGTAATAGCCATTCTGACTGCTGTGAGGTGATATTTTATTGTTGTTTTTATTTGCATTTCTCTAATGATTAGTGATGTTGAGCTTTTTTTCCATATGTTTGTTGACAGGATGTATGCCTTCTTTTGCAAAGTATCTGTTCATGTCCTTTGCCCACTTTTTAATGGGATTGTTTGTTCTTTTCTTGTAAATTTGTTTAAGTTGCTTATAGATGCTGGATATTAGACCTTTGTCAGATGCATAGATTGCAAAAATTTTCTCTCATTTTGTAGGTTGTCTGTTTATCCTGTTGATACTTCTTTTGCTGTGCAGAAGCTCTTTAGTTTAATTAGATGCCATTTGCCAATTTTTGCTTTTGTTGCAATCGCTTTCAGCATCTTCATCATGAAATATTTGCCCATGCCTATGTCCTGAATGGTATTGTCTAGATTTTCTTCTAGGGTTTTTATAGTTTTTGGTTATACATTTAAGTCCTTAATCCATTTTGAGTTAATGTTTGTCTATGGTGTAAAGAAGGGGTGCATTTTCAATCTTCTGCATATGGCTAGCCAGTTCTCCCAGCACTGTTTATTAAATATGGAATCCTTTCCCCATTGGTTTTTGTCAGGTCTGTCACAGTTCAGATGGTTGTAGGTGTGCAGCCTTATTTCTGGATTCCCTATTCTGTTCCATTGGTCTATGTGTCTGTTCTTGTACCAGTACCATGATGTTTTGGTTACTGTAACCCTATAGTATTGTTTGAAGTCAGGTAGTGTAATGACTCCAGCTTTTTCTTCTTGCTTAGTATTGCCTTGTCTATTTGGGCTCTTTTATTTTGGTTCTGTATGAATTTTAAAATAGTTTTTTTCTAATTTTGTGAAGAATATCAATGGTAGTTGAATGGGAATAGCATTGAATCTATATATTACTTTGGACAGTATAGCCATTTGATAATATTACTTATATTCATGAGCATGGAATGTTTTTCCATTTATTTGTGTCATATCTGATTTTTTCAAGCAGTGGTTTGTAGTTTTTCTTGAAGAGGTCCTTCACTTCCCTTGTTAGCTGTATTCCTAGGTAGTTTATTCTTTATGTGGCAATTGTGAATGGGAGTTCATTCATGATGTAGCTCTCTGTTTGCCCGCTGCTGGTTTATAGGAATGCTAGCGACTTTTGCTCATTGATTTTGTATCCTGAGGCTTTTCTGAAGTTCTTGTCAGCTTAAGAAGCTTTTAGACTGAGACAATAGGGTTTTCTAAATATATTATCATGTAATCTGCAAACAAAGATAATTCGACTTCCTCTCTTCCTACTTGAATACCCTTTATTTCTTTCTCTTGCCTGATTTCCCAGGCCAGAACTTTCAATACCATGTTGAAGTGAGACAGGGTAACCTTGCCTTGTGCTGGTTTTCAAGGCAAATGATTCCAGCTTTTTGACCATTCAGTATGTTACTGGCTGTGGGTTTGTGATTTATGGCTTTTATTATTTTGTGGTATGTTCCTTCAATACCTAGTCAATTGAGAGTTTTTAACATGAAGGGATGTTGAATTTTGTTGAAGGTCTTTTCTGAATCTATTAAGATAATCTTGTGGTTTTTGTTTTTAGTTCTGTTTATGTGATGAATTGCATTTATTGATGTCTATATGTTGAAATTACCTTGCATCCCAGGGATGAAGCCTTGTTAATTGTGGTGGATAAGCTTTTCGATGCCAGTATTTTGTTGAGGATTTCTGCATTGATGTTAATCAAGGATATTGGCCTGAAGTTTTTCATGTGTTGTATCTCTGCCAGGTTTTGGTAACACATGATGCTGGCCTCATAGAATGAGTTAGGGAGGAGTCTCTCCTTTTCAATATTTTTGGAATAGTTTCAGTAGAAATGGTACCAGCTGTACTTTGTATCTATGGTATCATTCATCTGTGAGTCTGTCTGGTCCTGGCTTTTGTTTGTTTGTTTGTTTGTTTTTTGGTTGGTAGGCTACTTACTACTGCCTCCATTTGAGAACTTGTTATTGGTCTCTTCAGGGATACAATTTCTTCTTGGTTCAGTCTTGGGAGGGTGTATGTGTACAGGAATTTATCTATTTCTTCTAGTTTATGTGTATAAAAGTGTTTTTAATATTCTCTTTGGTTGTATTTCTGTGGGGTCAATGGTAATATCCCCCTTATCATTTCTAATTGTGTTTATTTGAATCTTCTCCCCTTTCTTCTTTATTAGTCTAGCTAGCAGTCTATTTTATTTTATTTATTTATTTTTTTTAAAAATCAGCTCCTGGATTTGTTGATCTTTTGAAGAGTTTTTCATGTGTCCATCTCCTTCATTCAGCTCTCCTCTTGATTACTTCTTGTCTTCTGCTAGCTTTGGGGTTTGTTTGCTCTTGGTTCTCTAGTTATTTTAGTTGTGATGTTGGATTGTTAACTTGAGATCTTTCTAGCTTTTTGGTGTGGGTATTTTGTACTATAAATTTCCCTCTTAACAGTGCTTTAGCTGTGTCACAGAGATTCTGGTACATTTGTCTTTGTTTTCATTAGTTTCAAAGAACTTCTTGATTTCTGCCTTAATTTCATTACTTATCCAAAGGAGGATTTTGTTCAGTTTCCATGTATTTGTGTGGCTTTGAATGAATTTCTTAATCTTGAGTTCTAATTTGTTTGCACTGTTCTTCAAGAGATGTTATGATTTCAGTTATTTTACATTTGCTGAGGAGTGTTTTACTTCTGATTATATGATCAATTTTAGAGGAAGTGCTATGTAGCAATGAGAAGAATGTACATTCTGGTGTTTTGGGTGGAGATTTCTGTAGATATCTCTCACGTCCACTTGATCCAGAGCTGAGTTCAGGTCCTAAATATTTTTGTTAATTTTTTTATTGATGATCTGTCTAATACTATCAGTGGGGTGTAAAGTCACCCACTATTACTGTGTGGGAGTCTAAGTCTCTTTGAAGATCTCCAAGAATTTGCCTTATGAATCTGGATGTTCCTGTATTGGTTGCATTTATATTTAGGACAGTTAGATCTTCTTGTGGAATTGAACCCTTTACCATATGTAATGCCCTTCTTTGTCTTTTTTTTTTTTTTTTTTTTTCAATCTTTGCTGGTTTAAAGTCTGTTTTGTCAGAAACTAGGATTGTAAACCTTGCTTCTGTCTGTTTTTCCATTTATTTGGTAAAATTTTGTCCATCCCTTTATTTTGATCCTATATGTGTCTCTGCATGTGAGATGGGTCTCTTGAAGATGGCACACCAATGAGTGTTGGTTCTTTATCCAGCTTGCCACTCTGTGTCTTGTAATTGGAGCATTTATTCCATTTACATTTAAGGTTAGTACTGTTATATGTGGATTTTTCTCCTGTCATCACGATGCTAGCTAGTTATTTTGTAGACTTGTTTATGTGGTTGCTTCATAGTGTCCCTGGTCTGTATATTTCAGTGTGTTTTTGTAGTGGCTGGTAAATGGAGTCCACATATTGACACTGCTTAGCTTCTTGGATTTAGCCCCCTTCTTTGGGATATGTATGGACCTCACACCTTGTCTGAGTGGCAGTTACCTTTGTCAGAGATTCCAGGTCTAGAGTATGTAAAGCTCCCAGGTCTCTGTGTGTTTCTGAGCACCAGTTCTGCTGAGACTCCACACAGCTCTGTGTGTTGAAACCAAGGCCCTGGTGGAGTGGGCTCAGGAGCTGAGCTCCTGATCCATGGGTTGAAAAGGTCTATAGGAGATGCATATTACCCAGGGTCACACATTTACTCACCACTTCCCTTGGCTGGAGGTGGGGGTTCTCTTGGCTCCATGTTGCTCCTGAATGGGCCATCATCTTGTCCTTCTTTCCTTCATTCTCTGTGGGTTGAGTTGTTTCCTCAATCACTCCCAATGTGACTACCTAGATATTTCAGTTGAAGGTGCTGTATTTACTCAACCCTTTTCTTCCTCTTTATAAATGCCATGCACTATAGCTGCTTTTAATCAACCATCTTGATCCACCTCCCCCAAATTAGAGATTTTCAAAAGAGAACAAAGGATTTAAAGAATATGCTGAAGTCTACTGAAAACAGTGAGAAAAAAAGCAGAGATGACAAAAATATAAAGACATAATATGATCAATTAGAATAGAACTTGAGAGTGGGAATTTAATAACCTCTAGACATTTTGGTGCTTATGTATACAAATTCTGACTGTAAGTCCCAGCTTCAGACACAGGCCCTTATCAGTGTCTATCTATAATGCTCACATACATGCAACAATCAAGGTCAAAGGGTTAGGGCTGCATGAGGGCATATATGTAAAACTTATAGCTAGATAGGTGTCGGTATCAGACTCAATGTGTGTGCACTGTTTTAATTGAAGACCAGCATATTTGAGTTTTCCACATATGTGTCTCTGAAGTTCTCCAGATTTATGACCTTCACTCCTAGTGCAGTGTTATCCACCACCTCCCCTGATATGTCAGTAGCTATTTGCAGGTCCCTCACACACACAATATATTAGGAAATAATTTCTCCATTGTATACCTTGTTCCTATAAACCATAAGTAAATTTTTACCAGTAAGTAGAATCTGATAATTTTTGAAGATGCATTTTAATGATATTATTCAGGTATATCAAAAAAGGCAGCTTCTACCAAACACACACACACACACACACACACACACACACACACACACACACACACAAAGGATCTTATCTCAGGCCTATGTTAATTTCTCTCTAAAGGGTGGTAAACTTATAGAAGCTGTGAAGAGATCACCCAGTTACTGAACTGAATCTTATACACTTTTTGCACACTTGTTTGACACTGACCCTTTTACTGTAGAAAAAGTACATATTCTTGTACTTCTCTATGCTTTAGCAAGGTCTTTCAGGCTTTTTAACTGGGTAAGGCATGGTCCTCAAGGAGAAACTCTTTTACTGAAACCACCAAGCAACTCATTAGCTGAAAAACTTGTAGGTGGGTGTGCTCCAGGGTGCTAACAGATGGTTTAATTGGTTACAGAATTCCAGAAGGCAATGTGCAGATTGACAGCATTTTTGTCCAAAATCCCGGGTAACTCTAGCTGTATGTAGGGAAGAAAACTGCTACCTGAATAGAATATATGATTTCAGGGAAAGTGGTCAGACTTCTATAACTCCAATTTATTCTTCATTGCTTCACTGTTAACATCAACCTGTAACATTATAGATGCATTTCTGGGATTTAAGGCTTATCCCTTGTTTATATTCAACTTTCCCTGGGAGTTTTAACAAGTTAAATATGAATGACTATTTAGGTCCTTTCCAATTAGCTACAGTCAGAGAAGTTTCTCCATTGACCCCAGATTCAGATCCTTTACTCTAAGCATACTAACCATAAATAATATGGAAAAATAACTAGGGATAAACAGCCAAATATAATTATGGTAAAACAGAATACTAGATTTATTCCCAACCACTAACTTAGGACAGATTTCTGTATTGTTTATGCATCTGTAGTAATGACAATTTAGTACCCTAAATCAATGTTTTCTCATTTATGACTAATTAGGAGGTGGGGTGGAGAGTGACCATACTGGCAGACAGAAAATAGTGCTTCTGTTGCATGTTCAAGCCACTTCACAGAGGAGAACACTTAAATGCAAATTGACCAATACATTTTGTTCATACAGAAAATTTTTAACATTTCAGAAATGATTCATATATTTTACCTTGTCTTAAATTATATGGGGAATATTCAAGTGGTTTCCAATTCTGACACCCTCAATTCAAGCTCCTGGAACCAAGCCATTGCTGAATTATTATTTATTCCATTATAATTTATTATTCTTAAGTACCTTCTAATGAGTTTCATTGATTTGTTCATTGTGCTTCTCATAAGGCAGGTTGGCCATCTGTCTCAGTATGTTGACATTCATATTGATTGTGAATAGCCTTCAATATCTTTCTTCATTTGGGTAGGGCTGATGAGCCTATTCTTAAATAAATATTTGAAAAGTAGATTTTTTTTCTATTTTTATCTAGTTGTTTGGACACATATACACACATACACAATGCACAGAGACAGGAGGCTGCAATTAGGGTAGAAGCTATCTCAGGAAATACACAGATGGGTCATAATAATAATTACTGACTTTTTCTTAGTTCTTCCTAGGTTCTAGATATTATTATAAATGGTGTAAGTATAAACTAATTTACTACTTCAAATAACCCTGAGGAATAAATGCTATTATTATTTTCGTTTTATATATGAGGAAAATAAAGCAAAGAAAAGTTAATCTCAAGATCACACTCTGTTTTTCAGTCATTAGCTAAAGGGTTTAAGAAACAAAAAATCAGAATGTAACTGAAGAACAAAGACTACTTCCCCTACCCCATCTGATTCAGCTTTAAGAGAAAGACTGTGAGGAAAATCTAGCAGAACTTGATCTGACTTTACAACTTTCATATAGAAAAACAAAGGGACTATGTGGAGCTCTCGACTGGCTGAGGCTGTTGGAGTTGGCATCAGAAAGCGGAGAAGTACAGACTGGTCTAAGGAGATGTATGTACCTAAGATACTGGTTGAGGTGATTTAGCTATCACTAATAGCAATTAGGTTATGAATTTTGGAAGTGGAAGGTAAGAACAGAATTGAGCTGAAGAACAACCTACAAGCAAAGAACTGTGGCCAAACATTGAGGCATTTCTAAAGAGTCTATCAAGAACCAAGGGTGCACACAAAATCAAAAGATAGTCCCTGCTCTGATGATTCTCACACAAATTCAATAACACAAATCCTGAAAATAAACCATGTATACTTAGAAGAAATATATTTTAAAAACACCTCAGCTTACTCTAAATCAGCACATGGGCTCAGATTTTATCTATTGTCTTAAATTCATCTCAATACACTAAAATCTAACAATAATATTTGCCATCTCAAACTCCTACCTCTAAATCATCCCATTATTGATTTATTCATTGGACTACAGGAATAGGGCAGGCACCGAAAAGTCAGTCATCACTTATAAATCCTTCAAGACTTTGTAAAGTGCTTTCAAGTGGATTATCTCATCATTGCCATCATAACAGTTAAAGCAGCTATTATTTTCCTGCTTTTGTAGTAAAAGAGATGGCAGTTAGAAAGAGAACTAAATCTCATGCTCTTTCTGCCAGTAGGCCTCTCCTAAACTCTTATCCTACACAGCAAACTGGTGAGTATGAGGCATTATTCCAAGAACACTGAGGCCCCACATTTCTATAATTGTTTTAACATATAATAGTTGACCACACAATATATGGTGAGATCAGGAAGTATAAGGAGTTGATTTCAGCGTGCACTCTTAATTTCCTTCTTATTGGACAATTTTACACCCAAAGAGCGGAAATAAAATTAGACTTCTGCTTTATATTTTAGTGTTCTCTTGGGGTATCAGATGCATTGGAAACATCAAATTCATTAAAAACTTATAAATTCCTTGCAAGTTCCAAATCACTGAGACAGTCATCAGCCCAAACTAACCTTTCCAATCACCAAATAGCAATCTACTATTTTTCCATTTTTATATTGAGTCTTGAATTTGCCATGTCAATTTTGAAAATGCATTTGACATCTGCATAATCTATTTGTAAACTTGGTAAGATTTTGTCAGTTCAATCACAACTACTAGCTGCATCTTTAAAATCCAATTTATAACCTCACTAAATTTTACAGATAATTTATTCAACACACTGACAGCCACTTATGTAGGTGTTATTGATTATTACTTCATATACAGAACCATAATGGGCATTTGGTTCTCAAAGCTTACTGGGGAGTATTGTTTTAATAATCTCTGCATCTAATGAGGAAGTCCAGAGCTATCCAGTGATGTCTTATTGTTGTTGTCTTCAATCACAATAGAAGTTAGTAAGTTGAATTAGAATCTAGATATGCTGAATTTGAGTTAAATACTCCTGCCACTGTATTCCATAGCACTCTCACTAAATGTTCTTCTGAATGTCAATTTACTTAGCAGCTTACACATTTTTATTCAGCCTGCACACACTTTTCAGAGTTGTTATAAAAAAGAGATCAGATACCAATATCTTGCATTAGACATTACTTGGTTTCAATTCTTTAACATAGGAATAGCCTGAAGAGCATTTTACTTTTCAGCATTGATCATGCATGGTGTTACTGTGACTGACTTAACCCATTTATGCTGGAGGTTGCAAATTTTTTTGAGAAAAATCAGACTTTGATGATGACCTCGAGCAGTAGGATATAAATAACTCTCACAAGCTTAGCGTTCCAATAATGGAACACCAGGCATAAAAGGGTTAATTTGCCTGGTTCAAGTATCCAATTCAGCTCTGATTTCCAGGCCAAATCATCAGCCCAGAAGAAACTTTTTAAGACTGTAGTAATTCTAGAAAATTGTTCCAAGAATCAGCTGTGAGTGCCGCTAATACCAGAATTGTGCACCTTAGGCCCCAATCTATCAGGCTCCTAAACATGCTGTTAAATTGGATTTCTTACTCCTTGACTGCTGTCCTTTCCTAACCTTGGGACTGCTCATTTTACCAAGAAAACAGTTGTTTATGAAATGTTATTTCAAGCCTTCTGCAAAGCCATCTACTCTACCCTAGACTTTTTCCAGAAAATTATGTAACCTTTATCTGATTGACGAACACTGCAAGTCCTGTAATAAGAATAAACCACTCATTACATAATAAATAATAAAACATAAATCAATGAAAGGTCCAACATGTTAGTAGAACTTGATTCTAAAGTATTCTAAATGGTAGTGTGATTTGAGTCATTAAGCCCATCTGGATCTCAGTTTCTATTTCTGTAAAATGCAGGAGTTGGGGCAGATAATATACGTTCTTTCTTTTTAATACGTTCTCTGATAACATAATTTTAAAACGCAAAAACTCTGGGCAAAGAAAATATAGTCAGCATTTTCACAGAGGGGTATATAAACATCATGAAACCACTTTTTTATTGTGGATATATATATATTTATATATATATAGTTACTTTAACAATTTTAAAATGTATAATTCAGTGGCATTAATTACATTCACAGTGTTGTACAATCATCACTTTTATCTGTTTCCAAAATATTTTTATTACTTCAAACAGAAACTTTGTAATCATTAAACAATAATTCCTTATTGATCTCATCACTCAGTCTTTGTGACCCCATGTCTACCTTCTGTCTCTACAATTTGCTTATTCTAGATATTTTTATCATATAAGTGGGATCATATATTTATTCTTTTGTAACATTAGCATAATGTTATCAAGAATCATCCATGTTATGTATCAAGAATCATCCATGTTATAATATGTATAATATGTATAAGAACTTTATTCCTTTTTATGGCTGAATAGTATTTTATGGTATGCATATACATTTTGCTTTTTCATTCAGCTGTTTATGGACATCTGGTTTGTTTCCACATTTTGGCTATTGTCAATAATGCTACAATGAACATTGGTATAAATTATCTGTTTAAGTCTCTTTCGGTTTTTTTTCATTTATTTTTGATGCATAGACCTAAAAGTAGAAATACTAGGTCATATAATTCTATGTTTATCTTTATGACAAACTATCAAACTGTATTCCACAGCCACTTTACCATTTTCCATTCCTATCAGCAATGCATGAAAGTTTCAATTTTTCTATAGCCTCATCAAACTTGTATTGTCCATTAAGATATCTATATATATATAGATATATAGATATATATGTATTTATATATAGAGAAAGTTGGTCTAAGAATTAGCTCTGAGTGCTATATAATATATATATAATATGTATTTTTAATGGACAATATTATATATAATATTCATTCTAGTTAAAGTAATATCTTATTGTGGTTGTGATTTTCATTTCCCTAGTGACTTTGGAGCCTTTTTTCATGTGCTTATTGACTGTTTGTATATCTTCTCTTAAAATATATTTATTCAAGTATTTGGCTTATTTTTTCATTGGGTTGTTTGTGTTTCTTTGTTGTTGTTGAGTTGTAGGAGTTGTAGGAGTTTCCACTCAAAATGCACCTGTTAAAACCCTAACCCTCAATGTAACTGCATTTGTAGACAGGACACTTAAAGAGATAATTAAGGTTAAATAAGATGATAAGGGTGGGATTTTAATCCAATGTGACTAGTCTTCTTATAAGCAGAGGAAGAAACACCAGGAATGCACATGCACACACGAAAGGCTATATGAAGACACAGTCAGAAGGTGGCCATCTACAAGCCAAAGAGAGTCCTCTGGAAACAAGCAAGCAAACAAACAAACAAACAAAACAAAGGGAAAGCTTTCAGTCTCATTCCAATCATGTTAGGGAGCTTCCCTTCTATTCTTAGTTTTCTAAATATTTTTATTATAAAAGGATGTTTGAATTTCTCAAATGGATTTTCTATGTCAATTGAGATAATAATGTTGTTTCTTCTATTTGTTCTATTAAGGCAGCAAATTGCATTCATTGATTTTATGATGAGTTGTCCTTGCATTCCTAGGATACTTCCCACTTGTCTATGGTGTATAACAATTTTAATATGCTACTCTATTTGGCTTGCTATATTGTTGAGAGTGATTGAATCTATATTCATAAGGAATATTGATCCATAATTTTCTTTTCTTGTGATGTCACTTTTTATCTTTGGATCATGGTAACTCTAGCTTCATAAGATAAGAATTATTATCCCCTCTTATATTTTTTTTGGAAGAGTTTAGAATAATTGGTGTTAATTCTTTAAATGTTCAGTAGAATTCACCAAAGAACCCATCTGGTCCTGAATTTTCTTGGAATAGGGTTGATTAATAAATCAATCTCTTCTTATGGGACTGTTGAAATTTTCTATTTCTTCTTGAGTCAGTTTGGATAATTTATGTGTTTCTAGAAATTTATCCATTTCATCTACAAAATCTAAATTGGCAACAAAAAATTATTTATATATTATTTTATAATTCTTATTTTTCTCTAAGGTCAGTATTAATATCCCCACTTTCATTAGTAATTTTATTTATTTGTATTTTCTCTCCTTTTACACTTCTCACTCTGGCTAAACTTCTTCCAGTTTGGTTGATCTTTCCAAAAAACTGCATTTGATTTGATCCATTGATTTTCTCTATTGTTTTTCTATTCTCTGTTTAGTTTAACTTCACTCTCATCTTTATTATTTTCTTCCTTCTGCTAGATTGGCATTAAGTTTGCTTATAACTTTATAGTTCTTCAAGGTATAAAGTTAGGTTATTGAGGATACTTTTCTTATTTTTTTAATGTAGGCATTAAGAGCTATCAATTTCCCACTGAGCACTGCCTTTAAGGCATTCTATGAGTTTTGGTATGTTGTGCTTTTATTTTCATTGTCTCTAAGTATTTTTTAATTTATTTTTTGACTTATGTTTTGACACATTGATTGCTTACAAGAGTATTGTTTAATCTGCATGTGTCTATGACTTTTCTAGTTTTCCTTCTGTTATTGATTTCTAGCTTCATTCCATTGTGTTTGCAGGATACTTTGTGTGATTTCAATCTGTTCAAGTTGTGGAGATTGGTTTGTGGCCTAACATAAGATCTATCATTGAAATACTTTATGTTCCCTGGAGAAAAATATGTATTTATTCATTGTGTGAAGTATTATATATGTTCCTGTTAGATTTAGTTGGAGCAGTAATATAAAAATTTTCCATTTCCATACTGATTCTCTCCCTTTGTTCTATCCATTATTGAAAGTAGGGTGTTGAATTCTCCAATCAATTTTATAGAACGATCTTTTCTCCTTTCAATTCTATCAATGTATTTTTCATATATTTAGTGGCTTTGTTTTCTGTGCATATATTGATATTTTTATCTTTTTTATATATTGACCCATATTGTCTTTGTTGTTTCTTGTTATAGTTTTGATGTAAAGTTTGTATGTTTCTGATATTAGTATAGCAACTCTATATTTTGAGTTAGTATATTTTTGTGTTAGTATAGCAACTATATTTTGTGGTTACTACTTTTATGAAATATCTTCTTCATCCTTTAACTTTCAAATATTTTACTTCTTTGAATCTAAAGTGAGTCTCTTGTAGGCATCACACAGGCTTTTTCATTTTTGTTTTGTGCCTGTGTGTTTTAATCCATCTGCCAATCTCTGACTCATGATTAGAGGGTTTAATTTATTTATACAGAAAGTAATGACTGATAAAAATAACTAAATAACTTATGAATGCCACTTTGCCATTTGTTTCCTCCATGTCTTATACATTTTTGCCTCATTTCTTTCATTAATGCCTACTTTTAAGTTGATTTTTTATAGAGAATCATTTCTTATTCATTCCACATTTTCCATTCTGTACATTTTTTAGAGATGTTCTTTTGGTGTACTGTGGAGATTATATTTAGCATCATAAATTATTAACAATCTAGTTCAAGTTGATTTCAAATTAACTTCATTAACATAAAAAATTACTCCTATATTGCTCCATCCCCCACTTTATGTTGTTTTTGTCATAATTTACCTCTTTATATGTTATGTGCCAAATAACAGTCTAACAGCCATTTTAGGTCTATTTTACACATTTTTCTTTTTAAATTCTATAGTGAATAAAAAATTGGGCCAGGAGCTGTGGCTCATGCCTGTAATCCCAGCATTTGGGGAGGCCGAGGCAAGTGGATCATCTGAGATCAGGGGTTTGAGACCAGTATGGCCAACATGGCGAAACCCCGTCTCTACTAAAAATACAAAAAATTAGCCAGACACGGTGGTGGGAGCACCTGTAATCCCAGCTACTCAGGAGGCTGAGCAGGGAGAGTTGACTGAACCCGGGAGGCAGAGGTTGCAGTGAGCTGAGATCACATCATTGCACTCCAGCCTGGGCAACAACTACAAAACTCCATCTCAAAAAATAAAAAAGAATTATAAACATACAACAATTCTTTCATATTTGCTCATATAGCTACTTTTATGGTTATATTTCTATCATTATTTGGCTCCAAGTTACTGATTAATATTCTAACATTTCAATCTGAAGGACTCTATTTAGCATTTCCCATAGGGCAGGTCTAGTGGCATAAACTTACTCAGCTCTTCTTTACCTGCAGAAGTCTTAATTTATTGTTCATTATCGAAGGGAGATTTTGCTCGATATGAAATTCTTGCTTAACATTTTTTTCTTTTCTTTCAGTACTTTACATATGTCATTCGATTGCCATCTGGCCATCATGGTTTCTGATGAGACATTGACTGATAATTGGTGAAGATCCCATGTCTGTGATCAGTCACTTTTCTCTTGCTAGTTTCAAGATTCTCTCCTTGTGAAATGTTTATCACTAAGAATTATTCGAGTTTATGCTTTTTGGCATTCATTGTACCTCTTGGATATGTAAATTAAAGTATTTTATAATATTTGGGAAATATAGACTATCATTTTTTTCAAATATTATTTCTTCCCTTTCTGTCTACTCCTTCTAGAAATAAGATAGTACATATACTTGATTGTAGACTAGGACACATCTTTCTGTTCATTTTAAAATTCTTTTTCTCTTTGCTCCTTAAACTATGAAGAAAACTTAAAAACATTCATAATCTAGCACAGGAGTAAGAACTTTCAACAGCTTAATGTAGTCTATATATTACATTTGCTTGTGTGTGTGTTTGCAACAAATCTGGGATCCAACTGTATATAGTAGTCTCACATATTTTATTGTGAAAGCATATGCACCATTGTAATAGTTATGATAATCAGGACTATAAAAGTTTTGCATAGTTTATTATCATAAAGATGTACCATGATGTATTTATGATTTGGTTGTCTTTTTCCTGTGATGAGTATAATTCTTATAAGTCTTTGTATATAGTTATGTTAGTTCTATAAAATAAATTATCAATGTAATTAATCAAAGTGGAAAATATAAAACATCTCTTCCTAAAGTTTTTACCAATATATATGTTTCCCTAGCAGTATGAGTATGCTTAAAAGCTAAATTTTATATCAGCAATAATTTGCATTTGTAGGGCACTTGGCAATTTGTAAATTATAATCACGTATCGATCCTTTTAAATATGCTAAGAGGTAAGCATAAAAATGTCATTATCCTAATTTTACAAGTGAGGAAACTGAAAATCAGAGATATAATATGATTTGTCCAAATGTAGACTAAGTTAGTAATTTTAGTTGTCAGATTAAAGACTTCCAAAATTTAGTTTATTTAGTGGCATATTTCTATTTAATATGAGCATGCAAGTTATGGATAAAAATAGAGATGATTCATAGGAATAGGTGACTATGAAAAGATGACACATTTAGTAAATCTAATGTCATGGAACTAAAATATGTGAAAAGTGGTTATCATGGTTGAAACAAGCTAGTGACTGGATTACATAGTACTGGCATTTCCAAATATTCTCTTCTAAAAGAATTAGATACAAAATTATTCTGGTGATTACAAAACGCTTATGAATTTAAAGTAGTTTTAAAATGGATGAAGAAAACTAACCACTGCCATGACTCACAGAACTTAATTATGTTCCACGTTGATTTACTAAAAAAATGTGATGGTGGGGAAAGAGTAGGCTTTATAAACACTAATGTAGGGTAACAGCCCATTATAGTGATTGTTAGTGTCTCAATATTGCACTGTGTTCTGAGAGCAGACATTATATGATTTCTATTCTTTTTAATTTGTTAAGTGTGTTCTATGGCCCAGAATGTGGTGTATCTTGGCAGATGCTCCATGTGAACTTGAGAAAAATGTGTTTTCTACTGTTGCTGGATGAAATATTCTATGAATGTGAATTGTATCCAGTTGATTGGTTGAAAGTGTTGTTGAGTCCAACTATGTCCTTACTTATTTTCTGCCTGCTATGTCCGTATATTTGCCTATTATTTTCCTATTTGAGCATTTTATATGAGATTCAATTTTCTCTCTTTTATCAACACATCTATTATAGTTCATTTTTTTAGTGGCTGCAGTAGAGTTTACAATATATATGAGCAATTAATCTAAGCTTTCTTTCAAATAATGCTGTACCGCTTCACAGGTAATTGAGGATTTTACAACAAAAGAATCCTAATTCTTCCCTCCTATCCCTCCTATTATTATCATTTATTCCCTAACATAAAAACATACATAAGCATATATGTATGCACATGTATATATACACACATATAAAACACATGCATGATCAAAAATATTTCACAAACTTCATCTGTTAGACCAATTAAAAAGAAAAACAAAAATTTTGATTTCACCCTTGCTTATTTCTTCTTCAATATTCTTTATTTCTTCACGTAGAACCAAGTTTCTGACCCATATTTTCCTTCTCTCTCAAGAACTTTAGACGTTTCTTAAAAGGCAGCTTTACTGAAAAATATTTTTTCTCAATGCTGTTTGAGAAAGTTTATTTCCTTTTCACTTTTGTAGAATAATTTCACAGGATACAACATTCAAAATTCTAACTTGGTGGTGTCTTAAATTACTTTTCTTTCAACACTTTATTGCATTCCACTTTCCTTTTGTTTACCAGGTTTCTGATAAGTTGAATGTAACTCTTACCTTTGCTCTCCTACAGGTAAGGTGATTTTCCTTGTGGTTTCTTTTAAGATTTTTCTTTATATTTGGTTTTTAGTAGCTTGTAAATGATATGCCTCAGTGAGTTTTTATGGCATTTATCCTGCTTGGTATTCTCTGAGAGTTTTAGGTTTGTCCTTTGAAAATTCATATTAATTTGGAAAAGTTCTCAGTCACTGTTCCAAATATATCTTCTGTTTCATTTTTCTCCTTCGGGTATTCCCATTATGTGTACATTACAGCATTTGTAGTTGTAATATCTAAGAACACAATTCCTACATATTCTGTTCTATTTCTTTCAGTCCTTATTCTCTCTGCTTTTTAGTTTTGAAGATTTCTATTTATATATATTCAAGTTCAGAGATTCTCTCTCCAGGTATGTCTAGTCTGCTAATAAGTCCATCAAAGGTATTTTTCATTTCTGTTACAGTGTTTTTGATCTCTAGCATTTCTTTTTTGTTATTTCTTAGGCTTTCTATCTCTCTGCTAAATTGCTCATATCTCCTTACATGGCGTCTATTTGATTTATTAGAGTTCTTACTGTATTAATTATAGATGTTTTATATTTCCTACCTCATAATTCTTATATTTCTGCCATATCTGGTTCTGATGCAAGCTCTGTATCTTCAAACTGTATGTTTGCTTTTTTGTTTGTTTGTTTTGGGCTTTTAGTATGCCCTTGACATAATGTTTTGGGTAAAAAAGAACTGCTGTAATCGAAATTTCATAATATTTTGATTAGATGTTGGAGGAGAGGCATCCTAGAGTTTCATGGTTATGTTTTATTCTCTTAGTAAATTTATGCCTCTGGGCTTTGAACTTCACAAATGTTTCTAAGTTTTTTTTTTCCTTCCCTCTTAGGTGAAATAGGATAGTTAAAGTGAGATGGAGTTGGGCATTTCCCTTCAACCACATGTAAAAGCTGGCTATGGGCTGGCTATGATTTGGTACTTCCATTTCCCCAGATCAGTTAGATTGATAAATCCACAAAAGATTAAGCTCTGATTAACTAGTTTCTCCTGAGGGCAGGCCTTGTTAGGAACAGAGAGCCCAGGCATATTTTAAAATGATTATTTTCCATGAGACGACTTGTTTTCAGCTTTTATTTTGAGAACGAAGTCAAGCTATTGGAGGTAAAACTTAGAAAAGTGTGGAACACCCCTGTGACTAGATGTTTCTGGAATTTTTAAGTCTAAGGCTTCACAACTAGCTGAAAACTGAAAAACTTCAGTGTTTCACCAATTACAATTCAGGTTTTTCGACCCAGGCACTGATTCTTGTGGCGGTTTCTGCTCTGGTATGTTGTGATTCTCAGTATCCTCTTGTATATTTCTCCAATTTGGGGGAGGGTGGCAAGACTTGTGACCTCATATCTCTTATGGGTCTAAGAAGAGTTCTTGGTTTTTCACTTTTATTTTTATTTCAGATTTTTACATGTTAGGATGAAGTGGTAATTTCCAGCCTCTTTAGATACACAACTGGAAATCAAAGAGGATGATACATATTTTCATGCAAGCAAATGTCACTTCTTTTTCAAATTCAAAAAATTGGTGAACAAGATTTACTTAGAGAAATCATTTTGTACTAAAAAGAGTAGACAATATAGCAAAATTATGACACTATTCAAACTGCCACAAATAAAAAGCTACTCAGGGAAAATTTAACCAAAGAAATGAAAGACTTCTGTGTAAAAAAACCATTAAGATATAATGAACAACAAATAAGGTGATCTGAATAAATTGAGAAGTGTTATTGGACAGCATGAAAATATTTTTAAAACGTAAAATTGTTACAATTTAATCTATGAATCTAGACAATACAAAATAAAACTTTTAGTTGGATTGTTTTAGAAATTTGATAGCATACTCTAAAATATATATGGATTAATCATGGCTCGCAAGAGCTAACTTTGGAGAAGACAAAAAAAGATTAGAGATTTTGTGTAAAGATATTAGCATATCTTAATAGAAAGTAACAGAGGTATTGATAAAAGAATAAGTCATGTGGTTCAATGGAGAAAAAGCCTATTGGAGGACCCAGGTATATATTAGGATTTGAAATACAATAATGTTAAAAGGAAAATCCAAACAAAATTAATGTATAACAGAGTTACAAAAATATGTTAATTAAATAGAGAAAAACAAAATTAAGTCTAACCAAACAAAAAACACATCTAATACAACATATAAAGGTAAAGCCTAAATAGATTTAAAAAACCTGAATGATAAGTTGTAAAGTAAAAGGGGAAGAAGGGTATGATATTTTAACAATAAATATACTGAGATAAAATTTAACAAAATGAATTGCACCTATTGACAAATGTGAGATTATGTTGAATATTTCCATCAACTCAAACACATCTCCTTTGTGTTTCTTCCAGTCAATACCCTTCCACCCGTGGTCCAAGATAATTATTGATATGCTTTCTATAACTAAACACTACATTTGCCTTTTCTAGGGCTTTATATACATGGAAAGATATGGTGTTTACTCTTTAATGTCTAATTTTGTTCACTCAGAACAATAGTATTGAGATTTATCTATGTACTTTTGAGTATCAGCACATCATTCATTTCTATTGTGACTATTTATACAGATGTATCAGAATTTGTGTACTTATTCAATTATTTTTCATTGGTTTTCATTTTTCAATTTATGACAAATTCATACAAGTAAGCTATGGATACAACTGTCCAAGTCTTTGTGTAGACATTTTGCCTTTTTTTTGATACGGAGTCTCACTCTGTTGCCCAGGCTGGAGTGCGACGGTGCAATCTCGGCTCACTACAACCTCTGCTTCGAGGGTTCAAGGAATTCTCCTGCCTCAGCCCACTCAGTGGCTGGGATTACAGGCGTGCACCACCACATCTGGCTAACTTTTGTATTTTCAGTAGAGACGGGTTGCACCATGTTGGTCAGGCTGGTCTCAAACTCCTGACCTCGTGATCTGCCCACCTCGGCCTCCCAAAGTGCTGGGATTATAGGTGTGAGCCATGGTGCCCAGCTGCCTTTTTATTTATCTTATTTAAATAGATAATAGTACAGCTATATCATATAAGTGAGGTAAATTATACAACAGACTGTGAAATATTTTCTAAAGTGATTTTACCTTAGTTAACTACATTTGGAATTGTCAGTCTTTCATTTTAGCCATGGTAGTGAGGATATGGCAGTAACTCATGGTATATTAATTTCTACTCCTGGATAACCTGCATTTGAGCATGTTGTATTATCATTTCCTATATTGGGTGATTATATTTCCTAAGAGTTGATTAATTGTTTTAAAGCATATGTTCATGAGGAGTACTGTCTTACATTTTGTATATTTTTTACTGTGTGTTTTCTTGATTTATTTTCTTGTATTTTATTTGGTTTTAGATTTTGGAAAATATTGAGCTCCTAAAATGAGTTAGTAACTTTTTATTCCTCATTTTCTGAATGATTTACTGAAAAATTATAATTCTTAATTTAAAATATATTGATAGGACTGATTAGTGAAATTGTGTGATTTTAAATTTTTGTGTCTGTGTGTGTGTTTTTTTTTTTACTTTAGGTGCAATTTATTCAATTCATTTAAGGCTATTCTGATGATTCATTTCTTCTTGAGAAAGCCTTGAAGTTGTGATTTTCAAGGAAAATCTTTTATTCTTTTATTATTATTGTAGTATTTGTAAGACTCTTAGTGATGTCTCTTCATTCTTAATATTGTATCTATTTCTCTTTTTTCTTTGTAATTCTCGACAAGAAAAAATTATCAATTTTATTAATATTTTTAATGAATCAACTTTTGAGCCATTTATTCTATTTATTATATGTTTTCTCTTTTTACTTGTTTCTGCTATTATCTTCATAATTTTCTTAATTATACTGTCTTTGATTATAATTTGACTTTTTCTAGCTTCTTAAATCAGAAAACTAGATTATTATTTATATTCTTTGCTTTTTTCCTAATGAAAGTATTAATGCTATACATTTCTTTCTAATTACTACTTTAGAATTATTGCAAAAAGATTATGTTTTGCTTTGTTTTGGTTTTGTTACAGTTATATATGTTTACATTTATTTATGTTGCCAAACATAAAATTTTGAAATACTTTCCTCCATGATTTTGATCTTTTTTAGTTTGGATACAGTGTTCTATAAATATTGATTAGACTGAGTTGGTTTATATTGTTATTCAAGTCTACTATTCCTTATCAATTTTAATTATATATTATATATTTACCTTATTAATTTTAATTTGCTTAAATGTACCACCAATTACTGAGAAATAAATATTGAAATACCCAAATGCAATCACTAATTTGCCTCTTTTTAAATTTCTGTTTTAGTACATGTTTCATGTGTTTGGAACTGGTCTATAATTTTGTGAATATAAATTTGGATTATGTAATTTTATAAATTGTTTGTTTTATCACTTAAGTATCTGTCTTTTTCATTGTAATATTTATTTTCCTGAAGTCTACTGTTTAAGATTAAAATATCAACTTTAGCTTTCTTTTTTTTTTTTTTCCCGAGACGGAGTCTCGCTCTGTCTCCCAGGCTGGAGTGCAGTGGCCGGATCTTAGCTCACTGCAAGCTCCGCCTCCCAGGTTTACACCAGTCTTCTGCCTTAGCCTCCCGAGTAGCTGGGACTACAGGCCCCCGCCACCTCGCCTGGCTAGTTTTTTGTATTTTTTTCAGTAGAGACGGGGTTTCACCGTGTTAGCTAGGATGGTCTCCATCTCCTGATCTCGTGATCCGCCTGTCTCGGCCTACCAAAGTGCTGGGATTACAGGCTTGAGTCAACTTTAGCTTTCTTATGATGACGCATTATATGATACATCTTTTTCCATTTTCTTTTGAACATGTGGTAGTTTAAACAATGACTCTCAAAATATTTCCTAATATCTGGAATCTGTGAATATGATATCTTCCTCACATTGTAAAAGGGAATTTGCAGATTTTACTAAGTTAAGGATCTTGAAATGGGAGATTATCCTGGATTGTTAAGGTCAGTCTAATGTAATCACAAGATCCCGAATATGAGGGACAGAGAATCAAATTTAGAAAAAAAGATTTGATGATAGAACCAGATATTGAAGTGATGTGTTTTTTACAGGGTGAAAGGAATCATAAACAAGAATTGCAGGGGGAATCTAGTCACTGGATACAGGAAAGATAGAGAAAGATGTTTTCAATAAAAATTCAAGCTAAATTTGGAAATAAAAAATAAATGGAAGTGATGATATTGCCAATAAGTTATTTCATTAAATGATTTAGTGGTGGTTGTTAAAATTAAGTTTTTTCATTTAATGAAAGTAGTATATGGAAAACAGTTCCAGAGAATAAATTTACATGCCTAAATCTGACATAGAGAAACATCTAAAAATATGAAGATCTTCTACAAATCAAAAATAAAAGGAAATAATGTCATTGACAAACAATGGTGAGCAAAACTCGAAACCTTCAGATATAGGAAAACATAATAAAAACGTTAAAGAACACATGAAGAGGAGGTCAAAATTAATGTTATCAGGGACACTGGACTTAAAATAGCAAAACGCTATTATGGCTATTAAACTTTATTTAATACAAAGATTATATTTTATGTAAACTTTTATATATAATTCATACAATATAAAATTGTAATTTAGTATAATTTAGAAACTTGATATTATGAACTTGTGATAGTGATGTAGAATATGTGACAGTGATGTAATTCCCACACATGAAGTTTGGGAAGTAAAAAAATTGGCATCACCATTCTGGAGAGAAATATGGCACTAATTAGTCAAACTAGATATTCTGTGTCTGTATGTGTATCCCAAAGAATTTCTTACACAGGCCCATAAGTGTACATGCACAAAGATAGGTACATAGTTTGGTTCTGCTGCAATGATGGGGGATTTTGAATGCAACATATATTGGACGAACATCATGGAGTTTCTACTCAATGATTAGAATATTGGACTACATATACACATTGGAAAATAGATGCATCTCACAAACATACTCTATGTTGTTTAAGTAAGAAACAGAATAAGGCACACAATGTATTTAAATTAAAATACATGTATACCTAATAATAGCATGAATTTTAGAGTGAGCTATACAAAAATAAACATATACTTAATAGCATTAAGATAATTGTCTTCAAGATGAGCTAGTAGATGAGAAGGTGAATCAAGTGGTATTAAAAACAGTATTTCCTCACATACCTTATTCATAGATGATCACTTCATACAGTTCTAATCGATGGTGGAAAGCTTCTTAAAAGAAAGCACAGTAAAACATGACATGCTTTCTGCAATTTGGCACTCTTTCTCACCGATTGGAATATAGATGAAATGCCTAGGATCTTAGCAGTTATTGTTTTTTCTCAGTAAAGAGAACAGCAGTGACATTTGATATCTTTGTGCAATTGAACTAAACCAGAAATCTCGTTCCTTGCTAATTGTAGCAAACACAGTCTTTTCTGAAGAAACATCAAACTAAGGTAGACTGAAACACTTCTTGTAAAGCTGGAGTCCAAGATTAGGATATAGGAAGAACTGGAATTGCTGAGCTCTGATAATTTTATTTTATTGTTTAGCTTGCTATTACAACAAAATGAGCCTGTGAATGTTTATACACTGTTGGTAAGAATGTAAATTAGTTCATTCTCTATGAAAAACAGTATGGTGATATCTCAAAGAAATAAAAATAGAACTGTCGTCTGACCCAGAAATCCCACTACTGGGTGTTTACCCAAAGGAAAACAAATCATTACCTTAAAAAGACACCTGCACTCATATGTGTATTATAGCACTATTTACAATAGCAAAGTCATGGAACCTACCTAAGTATCCATCAGTAGTTCATTGGATAAAAGAGAATGTGGTTTATGTACACCATGGAATATTACACAGCCATAAAAAGAAAGAAATCATGTCCTTTGCAGCAACATGGGTGGAGCTGGAGGCCATTATCCTAAGTGAATTAACTCAGAAACAGAAAGGCAAATACCACATTTTCTCAATCAAAAGTGAGAGCCAAACAATGGTCATACATAAAGATGGAAATAATAGACACTGGGTTCTCCAAAATGGAGGAGAAGGGAACACGGGTAAGACTTACCTATGAGGTAGAGTATTCACTATTTGAGTAATGGGTACACTAGAAGTCCAGTCCCCCCCAGTACACAACACACTCTTGTGACAAACATATACATGTACCCCTGAATCTAAAATGAAACAAATTTTTAAAAAGCTATGCAGGTAGCAGTGGAAAGAGCACAAGTTTTGGAGACATCAGCTGTGAGTTCAAGTTGTCCTCAGTTGCTGGCTGTGTAACCCAGTGATGTAAATGCCTTTTGCCTCAGTATCTCTGTCCTTAATAGGAAAATATTATAACTTTACATTTTTGAAATTTAATAGACATAATGCATTTACAATTCCAGACATTTATTTTATCCTTAAATTTTACTTTCTCTCCTTTTGAGCAAATAACTTTAGTTGTATCAGGGAAACAATTTTCAAAGGCCCAAAAACAATTTGCCTTTGCACCTGGAAAGTGGCCTCAGGTTAGTTATCTAACTTAGGATTCAGGCTGACAGTGATGCAATGATCCTTTTCAAATTGTGCTGTAGAAGTAAAATCACCATATGTCATCACAGATGGCATACTGGCAGGAGAGAGCTGTGATATTTCAGATGACAAAATAGAGTCAAAAACACTTTAAAAGGTTAACAAGAGGGTCATGAAATGTAATCTAACCAAATTATATATAAAACATTTCTGATTTGGGTTTTACAAAGCAGCCATACAAAATTGGGAAGAAGGATTTATTTGAAAAGTTCTGATATAAAAGGTCAACATTTTTATTGCCCATGATATGAGTTTAAAATAAGAAAATGACACTGAAGAGGTAGTGAGTTCAAGGTGGTTAGTCAAACCTACAGTGTCTATTTCTCTTTGCTCCAAGGATATTATAAAATGAAAAAAAAAATAAACTCATAAAAACAAATGATACAGGAGATAGACTGTGTGGATGAGAAATTTCTACCTATTTATGGATAAAGTAAGTCCAGGAAGCCAGAGTTCAGTACTCAGAAGTGACAACTGTAGTAGAGAAGAGAGTGTCTCTATATCTGCCTAGCAGCCTAGTAGAATCCTTAAAATGGCAGCACAAAGAGAGAGAGGGAGAGGGAGAATGGTAGCTGTAATAGGGGCTGGTTGGAATGGCTGAATATTGAATTACTTTGCCAGTCTCATTCTTACATTCTTATCTTACCACCACCATTTTCTCACCTATCCATCAAGTAAGATAGAATAGATTCACAACATTTTTATGCCATATATTTAGAAATTAGGGATAGCCTTCAAAAAAAAAAAAAATAGCATATCTTAAAAAAAATTGGAACTGGAAGAGGGGGCTTTAGATTTCTAGACAAAGATATGCCCAAGCTGGAATTTGCACCAGTCTAGAGATGAAATCTCTACTTTTGACTTTTAAACAAATATTTTTAGCTTCAAACCTAATGTAACTTCCAAGAAAACAGAATAAAAATTTCTTACAAGAGTCTCTTGAGAGAAAAAGCACAATTTCATAGACAGAATAGAATAGGTATAAATAAGCAGTTAGCTTAAAAATAAATCAATATCAAAGATAGAAATGTTATAAAGTGAAGATTCGGGGGGCGGAGCAAGATGGCTGAATAGGAACAGCTCCAGTCTCCAACTCCCAGCGCGAGCGACACAGAAGACCGGCCATTTCTGCATTTTCAACTGAGGTACTTGGTTCATCTCACTAGGGAGTGCCGGACAATGGGTGCTGGTCAGCTGCTGCAGCCCGACCAGCGAGAGCTGAAGCAGGGCGAGGCATCCCCTCACGTGGGAAGCACAAGGGGGAAGGGAATCCCTTTTCCTAGCCAGGGGAACTGAGACACACAACACCTGGAAAATCGGGTAACTCCCACCCCCATACTGTGCTTTAAGGAAACAGGCACACCAGGAGATTATATCCCACACCTGGCCCGGAGGGTCCCACGCCCACGGAGCCTCCCTCATTGCTAGCACAGCAGTCTGCGATCTAACCCCAAGGCAGCAGCGAGGCTGGGGGAGGGGCGCCCGCCATTGCTGAGGCTTAAGTAGGTAAACAAACCCCTGGGAAGCTGGAACTGGGTGGAGCTCACAGCAGCTCAAGGAAACCTGCCTGTCTCTGTAGACTCCACCTCTGGGGACAGGGCACAGCTAAACAACAACAACAAAAAGCAGCAGAAACCTCTGCAGATGCAAATGACTCTGACAGCTTTGAAGAGAGAGGTGGATCTCCCAACACGGAGGTTGAGATCTGAGAAGGGACAGACTGCCTGCTCAAGTGGGTCCCTGACCCCTGAGTAGCCTAACTGGGAGACATTCCCCACCAGGGGCAGTCTGACACCCCACACCTCACAGGGTGGAGTACACCCCTGAGAGGAAGATTCCAAAGTAAGAATCAGACAGATACACTCGCTGTTCAGCAATATTCTATCTTCTGCAGCCTCTGCTGCTGATACCCAGGCAAACAGGGTCTGGAGTGGACCTCAAGCAATCTCCAACAGACCTACAGCTGAGGGTCCTGACTGTTAGGAGGAAAACCATCAAACAGGAAGGACACCTACACCAAAACCCCATCAGTACGTCACCATCATCAAAGACCAGAGGCAGATAAAACCACAAAGATGGGGAAAAAGCAGGGCAGAAAAGCTGGAAATTCAAAAAATAAGAAGGCATCTCCCCCTGCAAAGGAGCGCAGCTCATCGCCAGCAACGGATCAAATCGTGATGGAGAATGACTTTGATGAGATGAGAGAAGAAGGCTTCAGTGCATCAAACTTCTCAGAGCTAAAGGAGGAATTACGTACCCAGCGCAAAGAAACTAAAAATCTTGAAAAAAGAGTGGAAGAATTGATAGCTAGAGTAATTAATGCAGAGAAGCTCATAAACGAAATGAAAGAGATGCAAACCATGACACGAGAAATACGTGACAAACGCACAAGCTTCAGTAACGTACTCAATCAACTGGAAGAAAGAGTATCAGTGATTGAGGATCAAATGAATGAAATGAAGCGAGAAGAGAAACCAAAAGAAAAAAGAAGAAAAAGAAATGAACAAAGCCTGCAAGAAGTATGGGATTATGTAAAAAGACCAAATCTACGTCTGATTGGGGTGCCTGAAAGTGAGGGGGAAAATGGAACCAAGTTGGAAAACATTCTTCAGGATATCATCCAGGAGAACTTCCCCAACCTAGTAGGGCAGGCCAACATTCAAATCCAGGAAATACAGAGAACGCCACAAAGATACTCCTCGAGAAGAGCAACTCCAAGACACATAATTGCCAGATTCACCGAACTTGAAATGAAGGAAAAAATCTTAAAGGCAGCCAGAGAGAAAGGTCGGGTTACCCACAAAGGGAAGCCCATCAGACTAACAGCAGATCTCTCGGCAGAAACTCTCCAAGCCAGAAGAGAGTGGGGGCCAATATTCAACATTCTTAAAGAAAAGAATTTTAAACCCAGAATTTCATATCCAGCCAAACTAAGTTTCCTAAGTGAAGGAGAAATAAAATCCTTTACAGATAAGCAAATGCTTAGAGATTTTGTCACCACCAGGCCTGCCTTACAAGAGACACTGAAGGAAGCACTAAACATGCAAAGGAACAATCAGTACCAGCTATTGCAAAAACATGCCAAAATGTAAAGACCATCGAGGCTAGGAAGAAACTGCATCAACTAACGAGCAAAATAACCAGTTAATATCATAATGGCAGGATCAAGTTCACACATAACAATATTAACCTTAAATGTAAATGGACTAAATGCTCCAATTAAAAGACACAGACTGGCAAACTGGATAAAGAGTCAAGACCCATCAGTCTGCTGTATTCAGGAGACCCATCTCACATGCAGAGACATACATAGGCTCAAAATAAAGGGATGGAGGAAGATCTACCAAGCAAATGGAGAAAAAAAAAAGCAGGAGTTGCAATACTAGTCTCTGATAAAACAGACTTTAAACCATCAAAGATCAAAAGAGACAAAGAAGGCCATTACATAATGGTAAAGGGATCAATTCAACAGGAAGAGCTAACTATCCTAAATATATATGCACCCAATACAGGAGCACCCAGATTCATAAAGCAAGTCCTTAGAGACTTACAAAGAGACTTAGACTCCCATACAATAATAGTGGGAGACTTCAACACTCCACTGTCAACATTAGACAGATCAACGAGACAGAAAGTTAACAAGGATATCCAGGAATTGAACTCATCTCTGTAGCAAGCAGACCTAATAGACATCTATAGAACTCTCCACCCCAAATCAACAGAATATACATTCTTCTCAGCACCACATCGCTCTTATTCCAAAATTGACCACATAATTGGAAGTAAAGCACTCCTCAGCAAATGTAAAAGAACAGAAATTATAACAAACTGTCTCTCAGACCACAGTGTAACCAAACTAGAACTCAGGACTAAGAAACTCAATCAAAACCGCTCAACTACATGGAAACTGAACAACCTGCTCCTGAATGACTACTGGTACATAACAAAATGAAAGCAGAAATAAAGATGTTCTTTGAAATCAATGAGAACAAAGATACAACATACCAATGGGACACATTTAAAGCAGTGTGTAGAGGGAAACTTATAGCACTAAATGCCCACAAGAGAAAGCAGGAAAGATCTAAAATTGACACTCTAACATCACAATTAAAAGAACTAGAGAAGCAAGAGCAAACACATTCAAAAACCAGCAGAAGGCAAGAAATAACTAAGATCAGAGCAGAACTGAAGGAGACAGAGACACAAAAAAACCCTCCAAAAAATCAATGAATCCAGGAGTTGGTTTTTTGAAAAGATCAACAAAATTGACAGACCGCTAGCAAGACTAATAAAGAAGAAAAGAGAGAAGAATCAAAATGACGCAATTAAAAATGATAATGGGGATATCACCACCGACCCCACAGAAACACAAACTACGACCAGAGAATACTATAAACACCTCTACGCAAATAAACTAGAAAACCTAGAAGAAATGGATAATTTCCTGGACACTTACACTCTTCCAAGACTAAACCAGGAAGAAGTTGAATCCCTGAATAGACCAATAGCAGGCTCTGAAATTGAGGCAATAATTAATAACCTACCAACCAAAAAAAGTCCAGGACCAGATGGATTCACAGCTGAATTCTACCAGAGGTACAAGGAGGAGCTGGTACCATTCCTTCTGAAACTATCCCAATCAATAGAAAAAGAGGGAATCCTCCCGAACTCATTTTATGAGGCCAACATCATCCTGATACCAAAGCTTGGCAGAGACACAACAAAAAAAGAGAATTTTAGACCAATATCCCTGATGAACATCGATGTAAAAATCCTCAATAAAATACTGGCAAACTGGATCCAGCAGCACATCAAAAAGCTTATCCACCATGATCAAGTGGGCTTCATCCCTGGGATGCAAGGCTGGTTCAACATTCACAAATCAATAAACGTAATCCAGCATATAAACAGAACCAAGGACAAGAACCACATGATTATCTCAATAGATGCAGAAAAGGCTTTTGACAAAATTCAACAGCCCTTCATGCTAAAAACGCTTATTTTAATAAATTCGGTATTGATGGAACGTACTTCAAAATAATAAGAGCTATTTATGACAAACCCACAGCCAGTATCATACTGAATGGGTAAAAACTGGAAAAATTCTCTTTGAAAACTGGCACAAGACAGGGATGCCCTCTCTCACCACTCCTATTCAACATAGTGTTGGAAGTTCTGGCTAGGGCAATCAGGCAAGAGAAAGAAATCAAGGGTATTCAGTTAGAAAAGAAGAAGTCAAATTGTCCCTCTTTGCAGATGACATGATTGTATATTTAGAAAACCCCATTGTCTCAGCCCAAAATCTCTTTAAGCTGATAAGCAATTTCAGCAAAGTCTCAGGATACAAAATTAATGTGCAAAAATCACAAGCATTCTTATACACCAGTAACAGACAAACAGAGAGCCAAATCATGAATGAACTTCCATTCACAATTGCTTCAAAGAGAATGAAATACCTAGGAATCCAACTTACTAGGGATGTAAAGGACCTCTTCAAGGAGAATTATAAACCACTGCTCAGTGAAATAAAAGAGGACACAAACAAATGGAAGAACATACCATGCTCATGGATAGGAAGAATCAATATCGTGAAAATGGCCATACTGCCCAAGGTTATTTATAGATTCAATGCCATCCCCATTAAGCTACTAATGAGTTTCTTCACAGAATTGGAAAAAACTGCTTTAAAGTTCATATGGAACCAAAAAAGAGCCCGCATTGCCAAGACAATCCTAAGTCAAAAGAACAAAGCTGGAGGCATCACGCTACCTGACTTCAAACTATACTACAAGGCTACAGTAACCAAAACAGCATGGTACTGGTACCAAAACAGAGATATAGACCAATGGAACAGAACAGAGTCCTCAGAAATAATACCACACATCTACAGCCATCTGATCTTTGACAAACCTGAGAGAAACAAGAAACGGGGAAAGGATTCCCTATTTAATAAATGGTGCTGGGAAAATTGGCTAGCTATAAGTAGAAAGCTGAAACTGGATCCTTTCCTTACTCCTTATACGAAAATTAATTCAAGATGGATTAGAGACTTTAATGTTAGACCTAATACCATAAAAACCCTAGAAGAAAACCTAGGTAATACCATTCAGGACATAGGCATGGGCAAGGACTTCATGTCTAAAACACCAAAAGCAACGGCAGCAAAAGCCAAAATTGACAAATGGGATCTCATTAAACTAAAGAGCTTCTGCACAGCAAAAGAAACTACCATCAGAGTGAACAGGCAACCTACAGAATGGGAGAAAATTTTTGCAATCTACTCATCTGACAAAGGGCTAATATCCAGAACCTAGAAACAACTGAAACAAATTTACAAGAAAAAAACAAACAACCCCATCAAAAAGTGGGCAAAGGATATGAACAGACATTTCTCAAAAGAAGACATTCATACAGCCAACAGACACATGAAAAAATGCTCATCATCACTGGCCATCAGAGAAATGCAAATCAAAACCACAATGAGATACCATCTCACACCAGTTAGAATGGCGATCATTAAAAAGTCAGGAAACAACAGGTGCTGGAGAGGATGTGGAGAAATAGGAACACTTTTACACTGTTGGTGGGATTGTGAACTAGTTCAACCATTATGGAAAACAGTATGGCGATTCCTCAAGGATCTAGAACTAGATGTACCATATGACCCAGCCATCCCATTACTGGGTATATACCCAAAGGATTATAAATCATGCTGCTATAAAGTCACATGCACACGTATGTTTATTGCGGCACTATTCACAATAGCAAAGACTTGGAATCAACCCAAATGTCCATCAGTGACAGACTGGATTAAGAAAATGTGGCACATATACACCATAGAATACTATGCAGCCATTAAAATGGATGAGTTTGTGTCCTTTGTAGGGACATGGATGCAGCTGGAAACCATCATTCTTAGCAAACTATCACAAGAACAGAAAACCAAACACTGCATGTTCTCACTCATAGGTGGGAACTGAGCAATGAGATCACTTGGATTCGGGAAGGGGAACATCACACACCGGGGCCTATCATGGGTAGGGGGAAGGGGGGAGGGATTGCATTGGGAGTTATACCTGATGTAAATGACGAGTTGATGGGTGCTGACGAGTTGATGTGTGCAGCACACCAACATGGCACAAATACACATATGTAACAAACCTGCACGTTATGCACATGTATCCTAGAACTTAAAGTATAATAATAATAATAAATAAATTTTAAAAAAAGAAAGAAAAAAAAAGAAATGTTATAAAGCATACACTTTGAAAAGAATGGTATTAAATTAATAATTGTAATATAAAGTATCTTGAAAACCCCACAAATTTGAAAAGTTTATCACACACTGGAAAGTAGGCATAACAAAAATCTGTCATTTGGGCCATTCTAAAATATTTTTAATCAAATGATAAAATTATAACATATACATTTGTGGAATGCAGTGATAGAGCAAAATCTATGATATAAATGCTTATATGAGAAAGAAAAAAGTAAAACTTTTCTATCATTAAAAAGTTGAAGCGGCCGGGCGCGGTGGCTCACGCCTGTAATCCGAGCACTTTGGGAGGCCGAGGCGGGCGGATCACAAGGTCAGGAGATCGAGACCACGGTGAAACCCCGTCTCTATTAAAAATACAAAAAATGAGCCGGGCGCATTGGCGGGCGCCTGTAGTCCCAGCTACTCGGGAGGCTGGGGCAGGAGAATGGCGTGAACCCAGGAGGCGGAGCTTGCAGTGAGCCAGGATCGCGCCACTGCACTCCAGCTTGGGCGACAGAGCGAGACTCCGTCTCAAAAAAAAAAAAAAAAAAAAAAAAGTTGAGTAATTTAAATTCAATATAATTAAAATAGAGCAAATTATAAAGATGAGCAGAATAAATGAAAAAGAAAATATAGCAATGATTCTAAATTAAAGCAAGTGAAATAGCGTATTCTTTTAGAAGACATACTAACAAGACATACTGAGAGAGACAGAGAGATAGAGAAAAAGAAACACAGAGCAAAATTAACAATTACAGAAATGAAGGATAAACTATTAATATTGATCATCCTCCAGATAATAAAAGGGAGACAACAGCCTATCATAAATGACACTATGCCAAAATGCAAAAATTTCCTTGAAAAAAAAACAATTTAACATGCTGATTCAGAATAGCTATACATAAATAGGTCAAATTTGTCACCCAAATATTCACACACACACACATAGACACACACACACATACACTCAACCCTCAAAGCCCATGTGAGCTTATTTAATACTACTATTATGTGTACTATTCAATACTAAATAAAATAACAGTATTAAGTTGGGTTTGTTTCCAAAATGTGAAATTGATTTAATTTATAAAATCACGTAGAATAATTTTCCACATTGAATATAAAGAAGGAAAAATATATCATCTCAATGAATGCAGAAAAATTATTCCACAAACTTCAACATTTATCTGTGATTGAAAACAGAAAACTATAAATAGAGGGAAATGTCTCAATATGATAAAAGAAATTTTGAAAATATCTACAGCTAATGCCATGGTTAATATATTAAATAGTTCTTCATAAGTTCAAAGCTTAACTGTATATTCTCACCACTTGTATGTAACTTTGCACTGAATAGTAATGAACAAAATAAATACATTTCAGAAAGTTTGGAAAGAAAAAGAAAACTATTTTTATTAACAGAAGATATGATTGTTGATAAAGAAATCCTTAATAAACTAACAAATAAGAACTAAGAATTTACCAAGATTACTGGCTACATGGTCAAAAATAAAACCAATTTTATTTCTATATAATAGTAACAAACATTAGAAGATAAAAGATATAACTGGTGAAATGTCAAAAACATGTAAATCTAATGAATAAAAATACAATATATAAAAGGTTTCTACACTAAGAACTATAAAACATTGCTGATGCAATGTGGTGTTTATAAATGTGGTGTTTATTATATTCTGAATATATACATATATTCTGTGGTTTTTAGTTTATAGCACACATAGCCCTCATTACAGTCCTTTGTTATAATATCGTGTTTGTTAGTCCTCAAGAAAAAGAATCTCTCACCTGCCCTCCTTTTACCTGCCCCAAAGCAGGACTCTAATCTTCTCCTACTTTCCTGAATGTGAGTCTTAGGGCTCTTCCCTGAGAGGGTCCTGCCTCATCCTCTGAACGAAAGAATGCTACCATAAAAACTCAGGAAGACTGTGTTTGAAGAGTTCCAGGACTCCACATTTAATAAACACGTGGATGTTCCTGGTGAGTGGGGTACCCTAGGAGGGCATGGAAGCTCTGTGACTCTTCTATTATACCTTGCCCTGTGCATTTATTTATCTGTGTCCTTTGCAATATCCTTTATAATAGGCCACTAAATATGCTTCCCTGATATCTCTGAGTTGCTTCAGCAAATTAATTGAACCCAAAGAGGGTATTGTGGGAACCTCAACTCAAAGCCAGTTGGTCAGAAGTTCCAGAGGCCTGGACTTGCAACTGGTGTCTTAGGGGTTAGGGGGCAGTCTTGGGGACTGAACTCTCAACCTGTGGGATTTGACACTATCCCCAGGAAGATAGTGTCAGGACATGTAGCTGATGTCTACTCCTTAGTGTGTGGGGAAAAGTCCTCGTACCTTTGGTCATAGAAATATTCTTCTGTGATAATTATTGCTGTGGTGTGAGGGCAGAGGAAAATCATGATTAGAGGGAGTTTTCCTGAAACAGGCAAATTTCTAAAAACCCTAACTAAATGGAGAGCTATAATGTGTTCAAGACTAGAAGGTCTCAATATTACTAAGAAGTCAGTTCTTTCTTCTCTGATACATGCCCAGGCAGATAGATCTTCAGGCATACTATCTATTCAACTATCAGTTGAACCTGCTTGCCTGGTTCAACAGCTTGAGTTCCCTCATCCCTCCATATACAAAGATTCTGATACAGGGGGTCCCTCTGTGCTCTGCAACCAGGAATATTGTCAGGCATTTGGAGCCCCAGCTCAACTGGATCAGCAGTCTCAGCCACCCCATACTTCCTGTGAGGAGATTCTGGGGCAGGGAGGTTCTCTCTACCTCATGCCCAGGCAGATCTCCAGGCATCTAGAGCACCCAGTATCTAAGATTAAGAGTTTAGTCTGCCCTCAAACCCCATGTAGAGAACTTAGGGCCAAGTGAGTTTTCCAGCTCCATGCTTAGGCACATGTCTAGATGGCTGCCCACTGGATTCTCCTGTGGTATTGGTGCTTATGCCTGGCATCCGAGACCTGTAGGTGGACATACCAGTCCAACACCACCCATCGTGGTTTCTGCCACTGGGGCTGAGATGGACCATTCCCTGAGGCAACAAAGAGCTTCTACCAGTAAAAAAAAAAAAAAAAAAAAAAAAAAAAAAAAAAAAAAAAAAAAATCAAGTATATACTCAGCAATGTTGGCCACAGTCAGTTCTTTTTTTTTGAGATGGAGTCTTGCTCAGTCACCCAGTCTGGAGTGCAGTGGCGCCATCTCAGCTCACTGCAAGTTCTACATTCCGGGTTCATGCCATTCTCCTGCCTCAGCCTCCTGAGTAGCCGGGACTACAGGTGCCCGCCACCGCACCTGGCTATTTTTTTGTATTTTTAGTAGAGACGGGGTTTCACCATGGTCTCGATCTCCTGACCTCGTGATCCGCTCACTTTGGCCTCCCAAAGTGCTGGGATTACAGGTGTGAGCCACCACGCCAGGCCCACAGTCAGTTCTTACCTATAAGTGCCATCTACTGGCTTGTAGATCAAACAACCCAATATAAAACCTGCCAACCGAAGTTCATAGGGCTGTAGAAGCAAAGCCAAATACCCTATCTTGCATTCTCTACAGTCACACACCATAGTGGGGGAGAGAAAAAAGAGTGAAAAAAGAAAAATTACAAAGAAAGGAAGAAAAAGAAAATATTCTACCTGTATGAAAATAATTACAAAAATAATAAATGAGAAGGAACCACAACAAGAATTCTGGCATCATGAAAAATCTGAATGTAGCCACACTTCTAAAGGATTGTACTAGTTCTCCAGCAATAGTTCCTATCTAAAATGGAAACTCAGAAAAGACAGATAAATCATTCAAAGTATGATTTGAAAATAAACTCAATGAGATGCAAGACAAGGTTGGAAATCAACACAATAAAACTTCTAGAGAAATTTAGGAAATGAAGGAAGAGACAAACATAGTAAAAATAAATCCATCAGAGCTTCTGGAATTGAAAAACTCATTTAAGAAACATTAAAATACAATTGAAAGCTTTATCATTAGACTGGACCAAGCAGAACAAAGAATTTTAGAGCTGAAAACGTGTCTTTCAAACTATCCATAGTGAAACAAAAATAAAGAAACAAAAATTTTAATGAACAATACTTCAAGAAATATGAGATTATATAAAGTGGCCAAATATATGAATTATTGGCATTCTTGAGATAGAGGAAGGGAAAGTAAGCAACTTGGAAACATATTTAAGGGAAAAAATCAAGACAATTTTTCTGATCTTGCTAGAAAGAGGACATCTAGATACGAGAAATACAGAGAACACTTGTGAGACACTATTCAAAACAAACATCATTGAGGCACCAGACTGTCTGAGATCAATGTTAAAACAAAAACAAAAACAAAAAAACCTTAAAGGCAGCAAGAGAAAAAGGTCCAATCCCATACAAAGTGATTCTCATCAAGCTAACAGTGGACTTCCCAGAAGAAACCTTACAAGCCAGGAGAGATTTAGGGCCTATTTTCAGCTTTCTTAAAGAAAAGTAATTCCAACCAATAATTTCATATCCAGCCAAACTGAGCTTCATAAGTGGAGGAGAAATAAAATCTTTTCTAGATAAGAAAGTGCTATAGAAATTTATCACCACTAGACCAGCCATATAAGAGATTTTTTTAAAGAGAGTTGGTAAACATGGAAATGAAAGAACAGTACCTGCTACCACAAAAATACACTTAAGTACATGGCCCACATACCATATAAAGAAATCACACAATAGAAACTACAAAGCGAACAGCTAACAGCTTTACAATAGGATCAAAACCTCACTTATCAACATTAACTTTGAATGTAAATGATCTAAATGCCCACTTAAAAGACCCAGAGTGGCAAGATGAATAATAATAATAATAACCCTACCCATCTGCTGTCTTCAAGAGACCCATCTCACATATAATGACATCCATAGGCTCAAAGTAAGGGGTTGGAGAAAGACCTACTACCCAAAGGGAAAACACAAAAGAGCAGAGGTTACTATTCTTACATCAGATGAAACAGATGATGACCAACAAACACCAAGAAGGACAAAAAAGGACATTACATAATGATAAAGGATTCAATTCAACTAGAAGATGTAACTGTACTAAATACATACACATTCAACTCTGGAGTACCCAGATTCATAAAACATGTACTGCTAGACTAGTGGAAGACTTAGCCATACAATAACAGTGGGGGACTTCAACACCCTCTGTCAGCATTAGACAGATCATTGAAATTCTAAATTTAAACTCAACGTAACCAATTGGACCTAATAGACACCTAGAGAACACGCCACCCATCAACTACAAAATATACATTCTTCTCACCTGCATATAGGACATACTCCAAGATTGCATGCTTGGCAATAAAGCAAACCTCAATAAATTCCAAAAAATTGAAATAATACCAAAATATGATTACCTTGGTACTGTCAGATGACAGTGAAATAAAAATAGAAATAAATACCAAGAGATTCTCTCAAAACCACACAGTGATATGGAAATTCAACAACTTGCTCCTGGATGACTTTGGGTAAACAATAAAATTAAGGAAGAAATAAAAAAGTTGTTTCAAATACATAGACACAGCATACCAAAATCTCTGGGATGCAGCAAAAGCAGTGATAAGAAGAAAGTTTGGCCGGGCGTGGTGGCTCAAGCCTGTAATCCCAGCACTTTGGGAGGTCGAGACGGGCGGATCACGAGGTCAGGAGATCGAGACCATCCTGTCTAACACAGTGAAACCCCGTCTCTACTAAAAAATACAAAAAAATAGCCAGGCGAGGTGGCGGGCGCCTGTAGTCCCAGCTATAGGGAGGCTGAGGCAGGAGAATGGCGCAAACCCGGGATGCGGAGCTTGCAGTGAGCTGAGATCCAGCCACTGCACTGCAGCCTGGGCAACAGCACGAGACTCCGTCTCAAAAAAAACAAAAAAACAAAAAATAGAAGAAAGTTTACAGCACTAAATACCTACCTCAAACAGTTAGAAATATCTCAAATTAATGATCTAACATCATATTTAGAGAAACTAAAAAAAGCAAGAACTAACCCCAAAGGCAGCAGAAGAAAATAAATTACATTTATTCCTTGATTAAACCCACTATCACTATGACCACTGTCACTCACTCATCCACCAAATATTGGGTAAACAAGTATTTTACTTGTTTTTGTTAATTTTTCTTAAATGTAAGTGTAGCTCACATTTATTTCAATGTTTCATATGAGAAGTGTTTGGGGTCTTTATTTAGAAGTTTGGTGACCTTTTTTTGTAACAAGAAATATGTCATAGGAACTTAACTCTTGTTTATATAAATTAGCCTATGATAATATTTGTTTCATTACACATCGTTTTACTTACAGTTGTAGTTTCCAATAATTTATCAATGATATTAAGAGAAGACTTACTGTAACTTGCCTCTAAAAAAGATAATACAGTAAAAGTGATAGGGTGTCACGTCTGCAATGAGGTTACAAAAGCTTGTAATTTTCACCTTGTTAGCAGACTCTCTTGCTTTCTGACCTGCACACTTTGATGAAGCAAGTGGTCTTATTTGTGAGGCTTAACAGCAAGCAGCTAAGAGAAGCCTCAAACATTCAGTGAGAGAATGAGACTCTTACTCTAACAACCTACAATAATGTCAACAAACAAATGATCTTATAAGTGATTCTCCCTAGTCAAGTCTTTAGATTGCCCAGCTGACACATCGATTTCTGCTATTGAAAAAACCCAAGCCGGGGTAAGCTTTGTCTAGACTTGTGACCCACAGAAACTGAGATAATAACTGTGGGTTATTTTAACTCACCAAAGTTAAGGGTAATTTATTATCTATCACTAAAAAACTGATGCAGTATAGATAGTCTTTATTTTTTCTCTATATAATTAATATTATTTTAAAAGTCATTTTACATATCTCTATCTGTATAAAATTTTGTGAAATTTTCATGCTTTAATAATCTTCCCTTCACTAAGAGCTCAAGCTTTAAAAATGTTTCTGTAATTTTTAAATTTCAACAGGAAAAGTTTTCAGTTATTAAAACTAGGTTATATTTTTGGTTGGGTAATTTTGATAATATTTTTCTTAATAATATTTATTTTTAATAAACTTTTTAAGAACACTTTTAGATTTACAGAAAAAAGAGTACAGAGTTATATATTTATATCCAGTTTTCCCTATGTTACACTAATGTGATTTACTTATTACAATTATTAGAAATTGATCAATAATCATGTACTTCCAGGCTACTCAGGACTGTCACGGTGTCTTAGTCTTTTTTTACTTTTGATCACCTTGAAAGTGTAAGGAGTTCTGATCAAGAATTTGGCATATTGTCCTTCAGTTGGAATTTGTCTGATGTTTTTCTCATATTATTCTACGGTAATGTATTTTTAGGAGAAAGACCACAGAAGTAAAACACTCTTTCACTGCATCGCACCAAGAATACACACTGTCAACACGTCTTGAGACTGTGGGTGTTAACCTTGATTACTTGGCTGAGGAAGTGTTTTTCAACTGTCTCCACTATAAAATTCCCTTCCCTCCCTGCTTTTATACTATACTCTTGGGAAGGAAGTCAATATGCACAGCCCACACTGAAGGGCATGAATTATGCTGCATATCTCTGAAGGCAGACTATATAAATTATTTGAAATTTTTATGCTTGGGAGATTTTTCAAATTTTCCCCATTTGTTTATGTATTCAGTCATTTATTTACACCAGTATGGACTCACAGATATGTATATATTTTATACTTTGTGTTTTAATCTAATAATATTTTATTTACATTGTAGGTCAATTGTTCTATCTTTGGTCACTGAGAGACTTTCAGTTGAAATTTGCGTCCTCTTAACATATCTCCATCATTGCGAGATTTGGGTTATTTTTGCTTGCTTTTTGAGCAAATCTTTGCTTATGGAACTCTAAGATGCTTCAGGCTCATCTTGTATATTTTGTGCCCCAGTTTTAAAATTAGTCATTTCTCCAAGAAGGCCTGGTTTCTTTAATTAGAAAATTAAATTGGAAATCACAATCTGGGTACCTAGTGTGCTCATTGCCACAAGGGTGTCATTTCTTTTAGACCTTCTCATCTGACTGAGTAAAAAATATATACATAAGGTGTATACTAATCCTGTACAAACACTTATCTAGAAATATTTCTGTATATAGTCATCCATATATGTGGCAAGCTACACATGAGTTCATACTAATATTTTCAACCATAACACTTTACCATGTGCATCTTTCATGCCTCCTTTCTCTGCTTATCTGTAACTTCTCAATCCAACGCGAAAAAGTTGGCTCCCACCAACCGCTATCCACTTACAGAATTGTACATTTCCAACTTACATGTATAACAGTTTCACAGCTGGTGACCATACCCCAGTGTAAAAGCACTTTATGCATTAGTGTACAATTTTTTGTCTTCAGTTTTACAAAATCCAGCCATTTCCAATATTACTTATATCAGCACCTTTTCCCCTATCTTCAGTGAGTTTTTAAAATGTTTGTAATCGAGTTAGATTGTTTTGTGACATTTTGCATTTTATCCTAGCATCCTCCAAGGACTTTAAACAATTTTTCATTAAGTTGCATACAATCTGGTTCACTCAGCGCACTGCAAAGTTCTATCGTTTTTGAGAAGTAGTATCATACATTCACCACTAAAGTGTCACACAGAATAGTTTTATCACTCCAAAATATTCCCTGTGCTTCAACTATTATGTAACCATTGTACCCTTCCACTAAATTCCTGACAATAACTAATCTTTTTATTGGCTCTATAGTTTGTCTTTATCAGAATATCTTGAAATTGGAATCATACAGTATACAGACTTCACAGATTGGCTTTGTAAAATTAGCAAAGACATTTAAGGTTCTTTGTGTCTTTTTATGGCTTGATAGCTTACTTATTTTTATCACTAAGTAATATTCAGTTGCATATATATATACATACCACATTCTTAAAAAATCTATTCACCCATTAAAGGACATCTTGGTTTATTATAATTGTGGGGGATTATGAGTATAGCTGCTATAAGTGTTTATGTGCATGATTTTGGCATTTTTTTCTGTTTATTTTGACATAAACTTTAAAATCAGTTGAATAAATACCCAAGAGAAAGACAGCTAAATTTTATGACAAGACTATATTTACTTTTTAAAGAAACTTCCCAATCATATTCCTATTATTTTGCGAGTCTTCCAGAAATTAATGAGAGTTCACGTAGTCCACATTCTCACCAGCAAGAAATATTGTCAAGTTTTTAGGTTTTAGCTATTCTAATAGGTTTGTAGTATAATCTCATTGCTTTTTCAATTTTCATTTACCTAGTGTCAAATTATGTTTAAAAACACTTCATATGCTTGTTTCTATTCTGCATATCTTTTGCGCATTTTCTCGTAGTTCTTTTTTTCTAGTCATTGGGTTTAAAATATTCTTTATGTATTTTGAATACAAGTCCATAATCAAATGTATATGTTTCATATCTGTTTTCCAGTCTGTAGTCCATCTTTTATTCTTTGAACAGTATTTTACAGAGCCGAAGTTTCAATATTAATAATAAAGTTCAATTTATCAGGTTTTTCTTTAATATATTATGCTTTCTGTATTGTTTATAGAAATTATCATAAATTTGTTATTACATAAAATTGTTCCTTTACTTCTTTCTAGAACTTTTATATTTTGCATTTTACATTTACCTGTGTGACTCATCTTGAGTTAGTTTTTGTGAATGTTATAAGTTATATGCCCAGAGTTTTTAAATTTGCTTTTGTCTATGGCCATCCAATTGTTCCAGCACTAATTGTTGAAAAGACTATTCTTTCTGCATCAAATTGCATTTAAAATTTTGTCAAAAAACATTTGACTCTATTAATGTGCATCTATTTTTGGGCATTCTGATTTCTTTCATCAATTTGTCTGTATCTCTACCAACACCATTCTATCTTGATGAGTGTGGTTTTATAGTAAATGTGAAAGTCAAATAGTGTCTTTTTTCTGACTTGGATTTTATTTAATATTGTGTTGGCTGCTTTCAATGTTTTGTCTTTCCATATAAACTTTAGAATCAGATTGTTGATATCCATAACTTCCTATGATTTTATCTGGAATTACATTGCATCTATAGATCAAATTGGAAAGAACTGGTATCTTAACCTTAAATCTTCCTATCTATGAACATGGAATGCCTCCTCATACGTTTAGATCTTCCTTGATTTATAAGAGTTTTATAGTTTTCCTCATATGTATTATACACTTATTTTATTAGATTTATACCTTAGTATTTCACAGTTTGGGTGACAATGTAAATGGCATTGTGATTTTAACCTTAAATTCCAATTGTTTATTATTTGTACATAGAAAAGCAATTGACTTTTGCGTAGTAACTTTGTACTCTACAACCTTGCTGTAATTATTCATTAGTTTTAGAACTGTTTTTGTTGATTCTTTGGGATTTTCTACATAAATAAGCAAGTCATCTACAAACAGAGTTTTATTTCTTCCTTTCCAATCTGTTTATTTTTAATTTCCTTTTCTTTTGTATTGCATTAGCTAGAACTTCCAGTATGATGTTAAATAAGAGGTAAGAAGGGACATCCATACTGTTTTCCTAATATTTGTGCAAAAGAAGTTAGTTTCTCAAGAGTAAGTGTGATATTAGCTAACAGTATTTTGTATATCTTCTTTATTGAGGTGAGAAAATCACCACTATTACTAATATGCTGACATTATTTATAATAAATTGCTCTTGAATATGGTTAAAAGCTTTTTCTACATAAATGGAATGAC